>NC_051177.1:72992555-73075055 GCF_013339695.2 Rhipicephalus sanguineus | reverse complement strand
ACAGAGTGTGGTGTTGTCTTTGACGCATATTTCATTATGATGCAAGCGCGGCAGAACGTCGCTTGCCAGTCCCTTTATGCTATCGAGACTACACAGCGTGCCGAACAATGCGTGTCAACGGCGCTCATTATCAGAACAGCTGTCCTTGTAACAGTGCTTTCCCCCTTTTTTTAGCAAAGAAGCGTTTTGCCCGCCGGGTTCATAACTTATCGTTGCACCTTCGTCTGCCGTTGTGTGTTAGTGTGTCGAAGACTGAGAGTACGCTAACACAGCGATCGGCGCTCATAATCACATGCCTCTGCATTTTGGTTCTTCAGTTTGGGTCAGAGCGGCCCGAGGCTCTACAACAAAGAACGCTCGCCTCACGTTAATGGCGTTCGTACTCAGCCTGGGTCGTCACAAAGAAACAGCTTGCTCAGCGTTTCTGTCTGCTGGCGAGTTTCGGAAAATACGAGGGCCGTCAGCGCTAACAGCGTTAATGCTGAGGCGTACATGGTGTGCCTTGGGAGTCAAACAACTGGAACTGCGTTTGTCATTTCGCTGCTCTCGGTAAACCTTGTTACAATAGAAGTGCTTCTAGGTGAAATGAAATGTGACAAAGGAAGCATGCTGACATCTGTACTGAGGAGCTTTATGATGCTGAAAAACTGACCGCCGTTCAATATGTGAATTTAAGAACTACATTGATGGGCTTATTCACGCGCTAAATGTTTCGACCGTGGCTTTCATCGCGGTGTTTCGTTTAAATCTTTAAAGCTTGGGCACGGGAAAATGCAGGTATTCATTACATGCCAGGCACCTTATACGTATTGTAGCGTTTTTTGACAGTGTGTCCGCTGTTTTATTGTACCTAGAGAACACATCGTCGCTGAGAGCAGAAAACGAAGTTTCGAACATTTGTAACGTCATAAACTTGGAGTCCGAGACTTCATACACATTGTTGTTGTTTTTTAGGGCTAGAACCTTAGATGCCTCTTCAAACGCGAAAATGGGCCGTCGGTGTCCCTCGGCGTCGGAGACCACGCGAGTAATGCAAAAAATGCAAAACACGCTAGGTGCACAAAGCCTTCGGAGGGTGGTGGGGCAGGATCAATGCATGCACTGAGAAGAAAAAGAAGACGGCATTCGCCTTCGAGTCTTCTTAGGTAAATGCATAAAAGACCCTATGAGCTTTTTTCTTTTTTTCATGTTTACGGCGGCTACTCCCCCGAACATGGGCTTTGCGAGTCGCCCCTGAGGACCTTAATAACGTTCACTGTCTGACATGTCTGTCTATATGTATGTATGTATGTATGTATGTATGTATGTATGTATGTATGTATGTATGTATGTATGTATGTATGTATGCATGCATGCATGCATGCATGTATGTATGTATGTATGTATGTATGTATGTATGTATGTATGTATGTATGTATGTATGTATGTATGTATGTATGTATGTATGTATGTATGTATGTATGTATGTATGTATGTATGTATGTATGTATGTATGTATGTATGTATGTATGTATGTCTAATGCTCATTAACTTCAAGGGCAACGTGTATCCCGCGCCACGAATCGTTTCGTTCAACTCAGCTTGTTGTCCTTCATTGTATGTTATGTTGCGGGATCTCTATACAGATGAACGTGCGTCGTTTACATAAACATTTCTTTTCTGCTAGATCGGTAACATTTTTAAAGTAACTTGCTTGATAAAGCTGTTTGTTTAAGCTTTTTGCGTCTACTTCAGATGGAAAAATTGTCATCCCACCGTTTGTAGCCAGAAGCTAAAAAGGAAATAATACGAATTTCTCAAAAAAGAAGGAAGACGAAAACGCTGTCTTGGTCTGGGATTCCAATCCGGGACCAGCGCTTTCGCCAACCAGGTACCAACGACCTCATTTTTTGCTAACAACTGTTTGTTTATTACATAGGCTTTGCGATATTGAACAAAAGAGCATTTCTATAAACATACAAATGGTCGCGTCTGCAAATAAGCCATTGCCGTTCGTGGACCGCCGTGCACTGCATGCCATCATTCCTAATGGCCTTTTAGATTTCTTTCTGAGTCTCGGGGAGAGTGTTTACAAGGTTGTGCGCGTATATTTCTCGGCAAATGCAGCGAATTCCTGCAGAATGTATACAAGAGGCTGCCTGCGAGGCCCAACAATTCGTAAACAACATCACTCCCCGTTAGCTTGTGTCGGCGGCCCTTGTGTTCACAAACTGTCAGCGTGCTAAAAGACGTGACCACTCTTTTCGCTTGGCTTCTGCTTATTTCTGTCTTTTGAACTGCGGCAGAGAAGCCGAACGACCGAAGGCAAAAGATTCATCGCCCGCTTCTTCTCTTCTTTTTGTCTTTTGATGCTCAATCGACGTCTGTTTTGGTGCTCCATTCTGATAGCACTAAACGGATATTCTCCTTCCACCACCTTCTTGTGATTCTTTGTACGTTCTAAGCAAAACAACGGTATCTGTTCGAGAATGAATTAGAGTGTGTCATCCAGCTTTTTTTTTTTTTTACTCTTCTGAGCCCGGGCCCCTAAAGTGCTCTGCACTTATCAACGTGAAGGCGGTCGAAGAACAAGAGGAAGAAGACTTCTCCTTGGCGCGAGCGCGCGCTCAGATGGCTATGCTAGGTGGGATGGTCGCCAAGGGACGGACACATCCTCGAGCAACAAACTAGTGACGGTGAACATATACTACATCTCACAAGCTGGCTGCAGCACTGTGGAAGCTAAGGGCCTGCTTAGCCAATAGGAAGAGCGAACACCCCTCGCGATGATCGCCAATGCTCTTAGCGCTGGGCAGCAACGACAGCGCCGAAAAAAAATTACACCATCTCCCACTAAAGGGAACCATGTGGGGATGCGAAGCAGCGCATGGGCGACTTAAAGTTCCGTTCATCACGGGCACCTTGCCCGATGTTAACGCGTCCTTGCAAGTGGAGCACGCCATGATTTCACTGTAGTTGCTGTTGCTGTTACTCGTCCCGAACTCTTGTTGGAGCGCGCCACGCGGGTTCATCGCACGTCTGCAGAATCTCGTTCCCCGACGCCATCACATGGCTGCTGAGAGAGTGTAAGGGGGAGAGGTCACAGCGTCTTAGCCAGCCCCTTACACAGGCCCGAACGCGCTAGCGCGTGCCAGCACACATGGTTTTGTCTGCGTTACGCCAAGCTAGGACAGCATCAAAAACCTCCTTGGGCAGCATACGGCAGCCCGGGCCCCTAAAGTGCTCTGCACCTATCATCATCAAAGCGGTCGAAGAACAAGAAGGAGAAGACTTCTCCTTGGCACGAGCGCGCGCTCAGATGGCTATGGTAGGTGGGACGGTCGCCAAGGGACGGACACAGGCCCGAGCAAAAGCTGCTTCGCATATAAAAAACAGGGCAGCATACGTCGACGCTGGTTCCTTGCGCCTCGAAAATATGAAGTTGCCTTCATTAGCTGCGGCCCGTAAGTTCTAAACGTTAATTTTCTTCGTGGCGTTTCGACAGCGATGTGTTCGTGTCTATTTTGCACTGTTTCCAAGATTCATTTTCAGATTCTCGGATACGAGTCATGGCTGCACGAACAGCTAATCTTAATAATAAGGACAAAACGTACCTGATACTTTGTCCTCAGCGTGAGATGACACAAAGCGATAGCCGATTCCACCGTTTATTTATTGCTGTGAGGACAGTGGGCAAATAGCAAGATCGAGTTCGGATCGAAGCGGGCGATCGCGTCTGCATGGGCGCTGTCATATTGGTTCGTCGTGACAATCATCGGCATGCAGTTACCGGTACAATAATTAAATGCTTATTACCTACATGCGAATCGTGATTATCAAGTATTACTCTAATTTAGCAATTTATTTTAACCTTCCCAAACTGTAATGCAGTTACAAACAGAACTATGGTCTGCTGCGCAGGCGTGTGGTTTTCTTACACCTCGATAGCTTCACCCTGCTGCAACCAGCTTGTGAGATGGAGTATAGTTCGACACTAACGAACTCCTTCTTTCTTTCGTCATCACTTTCTCGTTTCCTTTTTTTAGCGAAGTTTTTATAACGCACAAGCTTGTATTGCTCCACAAGTGTCGTTGGCAAACACTTAACAGGGAGCCGAAATAAATAAATAAATAAATAAATAAATAAATAAATAAATAAATAAATAAATAAATAAATAAATAAATAAATAAATAAATAAATAAATAAATAAAAAATAAATGAGTAAATAAATAAATATAGTGCGTTAGGCACGCAGACGCAAGCTTCGCTTCCCCACATTTTCCCAATATTACAAGAACTCCTGATTTTTTGCTTTTTCTGTTTGCGGCCTGTACTGCACGTATGCTCTCGTACCTACAAAAAAATGCACGAGTTCAAACGCAATACGTCGTCACGAATGTTTGCAAACTGCGCGGTTTATCGAAGCCCACGCACGCCATCTCTGTAGACATCGTTATGCAGAGTAGGTTCGCTGGAAAACTTGACCGGCGACGATCGCAGCACGCCCGAACCCCGCCCGCTCACGCGAACGCATGCGTGCGCGCGCATAGAGATGCGCTTGAGCACGCGGACAAGCACACGGGCACACATTCAACGCATGCAAACACGCAGCGGTCTTGAGTTCACGTCGATGAGTGGCAAACAGTGACGTTCCTTGTTCGTAAATAGAATCCATGGACGGGTCATCTGATACACGGGGCGTATCAGATGACCGCCCACGGATAGTCTTCTCGGGACGATGCCCCCTTCCCGTGTGTGACAACTCGTCTAGACGATGTATAGCTACGAGACTCCTTGTGTATATGACGCCATTGACTGTATAATTTGAATGTGCTTCAGTGTCCAATGTACACAGCCGTGGCGGGGCGACTTTACAAGACTATTTCTGGCATTTACGACGACAAATATATAATGTGTGCTGCAACAAAGCCTTTCGGGGTTCCTTCTGTCGGCAGAAGGAACCCTGAGCCATACACGTAGCCAGGATTTTTTTCGGGAGGTTGTGGGGGAGGGGGGGGGGGGGCGACGCCTAATTGTTTGAAAGAGTCTTTCAATGGCAAAAAGAAAAAAAGTTGCCCGGGAATATAGAAGGCTGGACGAATTTCGGGGAGGGGGAGGGGGCCGTGGACCGGGGGGGGGGGGGGGAGCTATTGTCGAAGTGTTCATTTAGTAGACTGTCCCTTTCGGCCGCCACTGATTGGTCGGAGTTTGACGAGCAGCGTGTCCCCTGTTTCCGGTTCTTCTTCCGTAACGTCATTTTGACGTCGCGGAGCTTTCACAATATTCGACACGATGGGAGGAACGGAACCCACTTTAACGTGGCGAAGGCAGTCTCCGAGATCCGGTTTTAGCCGCGCGAATCTCGGAGGCCGTGCATTAACTCTGATTCTGCGATCACGTTAGCCTTCGAATTAGGTTTAATGGGGCCTCCCGTTTAACGCACCTGTGAAGATCGGCACGCGTGTCGTGCACCACTCGCAAACGTCTGGGACAAGGCTTATATGCAACGACAGACTTGTCAAGTTTGTTTAAGTGTTCTGTGACTATGCATTTCGTGCGCTTTATTTCTTCTAGCGCTGGGAGTGTGCTGTGCGGGTCCAATTCTTTGACGTGGTCTAGAACGCGATGACGTCATGGCTAGCAGCTATCCCTAGTAACTGAATGCACTCCACCGAAGTGAACATGTCCGCTACATAGACAGTTCGAGAACAGCTCCCCCGAGTGAGTCCGCAAAGTGAACAGTCAATTTCGGCCTCGATTGATTGCGTGGGTATAGACGGAGAGTCGGCAGACGGACGCCAATCATCACCAGCGGTAATCCACCCCTAAATCCAATCAGCGGGCGCCGAGATATACAGTGCATTAGTGGACACTTACCGCTGCACGGCATCTCGAGAAGAGAGAGTGCTTCCGTGTATTTTAGCCGTGGGACGGTCTCGAACGCGACAGCTGCGCTCTTATATTGATCCGCGTCAGGCGTGTCTGACAGGAAACCATTGTTATGCTGGTCACGAACACCTTTTGCCCGTAACAAAAATAAAGAGCCGTGCAGTATCAAATGCGAGAGAGAGAGAGAGAGAGAGAGAGAGAGAGAGAGGATAATGCGCTTTTGCGGTCATTCTATTGCGTCTCGCTTCTTTTTATGCATGGAATATACCATGGATTGCTCGAGTATTACGTTTCATTTTTCTTTTTTTTTTTTTTTTTTTGCTGTGGCTGTTGTGTTTCCCGGGCCGTCCTTCGTGCTCTATCACAGGAAAAGGTCATTGCCCGAATGTGCGACCTTTCCTCTGAAGCGGCGGGCAATAGCCGGCGTTGCCGTTGAACAACGATGGGGCATCACCGCACCAACAGCAACCGCCGCCGGGAAACCTTTATAAAAAAGAAAAGGAAGAATTGCGGGAGAATGGGAGAGGTGGCTGAGTCACAAAGCATCTCGAAAAAGGCCGCGGTTTATGATTTCAAGTTCGTGGTAACTAAAAAATTTGGAAACGGTCTCAAATATCGCAAATATCGCTCTTCCCATTGTGCTCCACTTCGGAATGATTCTTTATATGCAGCATGGATACCGAATAAAAGCTAGGAAATGTCCTATTGAAGCTTTTGTTGGCTTGGTACAGGCCGCTTCTAAAACATTCCCGTTCGTAGACCCCGCGCATCTATCTGAAATTTAAACGATTTAAGGATTGAAAGCATAATAGAAATCCTTGAATATTGCAATAAAGAAAGAAAATATTGGCGGAGAGATTGCTGCTATCCGTTTAGCTAGCGAGTTCACAACTGCAACAACATGTGCCAATGGCACATGTCACACGAACCATACAGCGCTCGTCTTATCCGTGTTATTTTAGGCCGTTCGTATATATACTCACAGTGAATCGGTGCTAACGAAAATAGTCGCTCGTTTATATGTACAGTGCATACATAGTAAAACGAAAACAATACTAGAATTGCTGTTATGTTTTTCGAAGGAGCGTGATGACGCTGATAAAGCTTCGTTCATGAATATTGACCACGCCAATACCATTCCTTGCGCACCGTTCCACCTCTAAAAAAAGTAATAAAAAATAAAAATGAGGTTGCATTGTGTTAGCGCCACTGAACCTACACCGCGTGATGATGAATATACTATAGTATATTTATTCCGCACTCCGAAGGCTGCGAACGACATACGAGACACTGCTGTTATGCATGCGTTGCTGCGTGGCCGAGAGACAAATGTAGTACACACGGTCGCGTCGCTCACGCTTTGCTATATATATCATTGTCCTCTTAGCGCACACATAATAATATCGAACAGGAATGCCGAGAAAAAAAAAAGCTTGCGTTTCTCCTCTTTTAGTAACCTCCTATCTGGTTATGTATAGAATACACGTGTCCTTCGTGGCTTCTTGCTGATGCCTACTGAAACGAAGAGGGCCTCTCCAGCGCCTTTCATATACTACTTTTGCAGGGAAAGCCTGCATATGAAATCACAGAAAGGACCCGCATTTGCGAAGCTCCACGCACGACTAAACAAAGGCATGGTAGACAGCATGGGAACAATTTTTAACAGAAATGGTTCGTCGCTTGATTGGTTGGTTGGTTGGTTGGTTGAAGCAATACTCCCTTTCAAAAATATCTCCATATATATGCAAATATTTAATCACAATGCTGCCGGAGATCATGGAACGACGACGTATAGCATAGAGTGCGAATGCAGGAAAGAAAGGACAGAATAGAAAAAGAGCGCAGCGCTCTTTTTTTTTTTTCAGACTACAAAAAAGGATCAGGATCGCAGCGCCCTTTTTCCACTGTGTCCTTTTTCCCTACAATCGCGTGCGGTGCTATGCGCCGTCATGAACAAAAACCAACTCGCTCAGGCTTCTACTCTTGTATCACAAAACAAGGCTGCCAGCTTTTCAGTTTTCTTTCTCCTCACCCGATCGTGTATTGTTTTTTAGTAAGCGCAAGGTTGTTTATACAGCGAGTAGTATACCGCATTTGCGTTCCTGTATTTTTCCCTCGGGAACAACTTCCCATCAACTCTATTGAATGAGCTGGGAAGATAACGGTCACTTGAGATTTATCGTTAGAGCGACCGTGACCAGTAACAAAGCCTACGACGCTGACTATGAGCTCATCTGTGATATTATAGCACCAACTACTGAGCGTGCGCGTAGAGGAAGCCTGTACAGTCACGCACTCTGCTATTGAAAAACGGCGTAAGCCTTTGAACGAAACTAATGAGTCGAGACCCGATGTGCCATTATACAGCTTCCGGTCGCATTAGGCCCAACACAATGTCCTGGAGGTGCGGGCCGTGTTATTTTTCGTAGTTATATTCGCTGCACTCACCAAACCTCGCCGAGATACCTTTCATTGACGCGAACGAGTTTGTAAACACGTCATCATGGACAAAGTGCCTGTCGACGTAGTTGAAGCCCGCCAAGATAAATGCCGTTCATGATTTATACGTCACGAGCAGATTTGAAGGCATCCTTATAAGGTAGTAATTATCACAAGTTAATGAGGCGGCGCGAGCTTACTCCCACATACACTGAAGTCTGCAGCACGCTGAAGTAGTGTGTTACCATACATCTTATTCAATAATGGCTGTTAACGGCTGTTATTGCACTTTATATACTTTTTTTATATTCTTGATTATGGTCTTCACGCTGTTGGCGCAGTGTAGCGGAAGCATTATGAAGCATTGAAAATAATTTTTTCATTGCACCCTGAAGAATTACTCGTGTGACGGTTTCTTTTTTACTTGAAAAGCCACTGTTATTGATAATGTGTCGGCAGTACGCTAAGCCGCGTCATCACACGACAGTGTCGTGGTAGCGTCGCCGGTACCTTTAAAACTACGACGAAGTCGCTAAGTACTTTGTCCAATAAGAGCTCTCCTATGTAATAAGAGCGTCGTTGTGAGTTTCGTGTATGCGTTTGTGTCTGTCTCGAGCTGTATATACCACTTTATGCTTCGTCATACCCAAGTGGAGTAGCATGCTAAGCGGGGTGCCAGGCAAACCTTTCAATGCGCATTAAACTGCCTCTCTCTCCCCCTCTCTCTCTCTCCCTGTTCCTCTCTCTCTAACAGAGGGGATTCAAAACAAATTACACCATTTCCCAATAAAGGGGACCATGAGGCGGTGCGAAGCCGGAGCACATGCACGATCGCGTTCCGTCGGCATTCGTTGGGCATGCTACCGACCACGCGTCGTGGAACGCGAAGAGGAACGCTACGCGCGTCTTGTCTTCCCTCTAGCCTGGCCGTTAATTCTCACAGGGCGAGCGGGGAACGCGTTCGACAGGCGCGCGAGAGGGGGGCAGAGTAGGAGAGGAGAGAGAGGGGGAGGGGACGCGCATGTGCTGGTGCTCATCGCGGCGTTGCGCAGGAGAGAATTTCCGCATGTCTAGCCCGCGTTTCAAAGGAAGAGTGGAGAGGGCAAGAGGAGAGGGGTAGGGGAGAGGGGGGAAATGGGAGATGGGGAGAGGAGAGGGGGAAAGGGGAGAGGAGGAGTGGTGAGGGGGATGGGAGAGGATGTGTGTGGAGAGGGTATGCGCATGCGCAGTAAGGGTGGTGACGCCGCACACCACCGCCACCACTACCGGTTCGAACTGCGCTATAAGATGCTTAGCATCTAAATAGCGAAATCTGTCTTGAGCCCGTCATAAGGCAGAGTTTTGACTCGAGCAGCTTCCGATCACAACAAGGATATGAGGGTGATTCCACGTAAGATCGAACAACGTAAGATCGACCTCTTCAATTTATTTCAAAATTTTATATATTATTGCCTGATGAGTGGACAGAAGAGATCCGCAATTTGTTTTGCCGCCAAAAATTTTTTTCGACGCACAGGAAATCAATAATGACGAAGAGATGGAGTGGAGCGCTCATCCGCTCTGCTGTTTTGGCCAACTTTCATTATGAATTGCACAAAATATATTAAAGTTAAGTAGCTGAAAGCTCTTTAACTAAATATGTGCATGTTTTTGCTTCCTCTCAGGTGCTGAAGACGGTAATTTTGAAATTACAGCAGAGCGGATGAGCAATACAGCAGAGCGGATGAGCGCTCCTCTCCACCTCTTCGTCATTATTGATTTCCTGTGCTTCAAAAAAAATTTTTGGCGGCAAAACAAATTGCAGATCTCTTCTTTCCACTTATCAGGCAATAATATAAAGAATTTTGAAATAAACTGAAGAGGTCGACCAGCCATCGTTTGTTAGATCTTACGTGGAATCACCCATGAGTGCTATGAGGATATGATTTCGAGTGTAAGCGCATTTAGCAATGACTTATGGAGACCAAGTGCGTGCGAATTTCATTGTAGTCGGCGTTTTGCAGGGCACTCACGTTAAAAAGAAGAAAGACGAAAGAATATTAGATATAATTTCTGGTGTTTTACGTCCCAAAACAACGATATGATTATGAGGGACGCCGTAGTGGAGGGCTCCGGAAAATTTGATCATCTGATGTACTTTAATGTACACCTAAATGTAAGCACACGTGCCTGTGTAGCATTTCGCTTCCATCGAAATGTGGCCGCCGCGGCCGGGATTCGAACCCGCGCCCTACGGGTCAGCAGTCGAGAACCTTAACTACTATAGACCACCGCGGCGGGTGAAAGACGAAAGAACGTGAGCAGCAATTCCATCTCCGTGAAGGTGGATGAACAGCGATGCTGTTTAGCGCACGACACATAGGTGACACAGCATTTCAAACGATAGCCGATCACAAACCCTGCAACTAAATCCGAAATGTCGGAAGAGAAAGCCCCATTGGAATTTAGCGTGTGTTCCTTTAAAGTTTCCAATTGGAGCAGCATGCGTCTTTTTGCCGTGACTTGCCGCATGCGCGCTCGGCGTTTCGTGCGCGATCCTAATTGGTGTTTGCCGCACGTGTGTCCTCTTGTTCATCTTTAGTGGACGAAATTCACAGTGTACTTCGTAAGCGTCATTGACCGTGCTTGGTCGCTAATGACATGCATATCGTTAGCGCACGCGTGCGACATCGCGAGTGGCTTGAAGCAGTTTTCTTGAACGGACACAGCGTAAAAACGTACAACAAACACGATCCGAGAGATGTGGAGCGAGAAAGTCTCATCATTTTTCCTTAAGTACCCGGCGCTGCATTCGGAATGATTTCCCTTCATTAGTGCTTTTTCGATCGGCTGGTTGCTTTCGTTAAGGTTTGTTTATTTGCCTAAGTAATTTACGCGCCCTGAGGTTTTGCGGGAAGGCATTGTTTTGCACAAAAAGACATACATACATACATACATACATACATACATACATACATACATACATACATACATACATACATACATACATACATACATACATACATACATACATACATACATACATACATACATACATACATACATACATACATACATACATACATACATACATACATACATACAGCATTTAGCAGTTATTAGAGAAAAACGCCCCTTAACCAACATAAAGGTTTGTAAGGATTTGCTTTTACGTATACACTTGGAGCGAATGGCTTTCTTGAAAATACGGGCCCTACAACAGCATGCTGTACAGCCTGTATCTGCGGCATTCGCTGGAAGTTTTCGCGGCGTTTACAGTAACCTTAAGGTTAGCGAATTAATTGTCATAGTTCTTGCCCTTCCTTTTAATATATTATGGTTCGCTCTTACAACCGTTTACTCCCAGAGTCGCGCTATCGCATTCGTTAGCGAATCGCCGGGAAAAAAAGAAAAAGGACATTTTATTGCGGAGCTGTACACGGCTAGCAAGTCGGAAAATGGGGCGGCCCGGAAGTCCGTGAGTGCGCAGAAACCATACCAAGAAGCTATGCCAGAAAACGCTACCTCGAAGAGTTTCCGCGTTTGCCCTATAGTTTCCCTTCAGGTTTTCTCAGCATATATATAGCTAGGGATGACACCCGCCGCGGCATGATACGCTACCCATAAAATCATTTAGGAGTTCTTAATGTCGCTCTCAAGCTAACGCCACCAAATGCAAGTATGAAGCACGTATCTCCTAAACGTGGTGATAGAGGAAACAAAAGCTACAGCGGAGGACACTTTGACAGGCCCCAGCTCGTGATAAAACACCGGGGTCGCACGTTTCAGCGTCACTGGTTAACCAACTATAGGGCTTGAGCGGCGAGCTATTATTACCTTCCTTTGCTGTTTTTCCTCGCCGTCATTCGCGCTTTTCACATTAACCTCTACCGCGTGGGTTATCGGCGCATGCACTCCGCAAGACCTAACGGGAGTTCGTCCGTATAGAACTAGAGCACCGGAAATAGAAACTTCGACGACGGCGACGAGAAATTCGATAGGACGACGAAGTTTCCCGGCCAAGCCAAGCGCGTTGTGCCTTTTTTACCCTTAACTTCCCTTCGGCCAACTAAGCGCCACGTTCTCTTTCCCGCAGATTCTCGCGGTGCACTCGAGATGTGCCTAGCGTGGCACCGCGCGTCGGCCGCTAATTAGAGGCGGCGTGGGGAGGCCACACGAGAAAGGGAGCGACGAGACTGAGATGCGGGTTGACTTTCGTCCAATTGCGTTCAGCGTTGTTTAAACTGTACAAGCGTTTTCCGGCTGAGTAAGCCGAAATAAACACTTTAACTGGTAAAACCAGCTCGTATACAGGAAAGTACTGCGCCATACTTTATTCGGTGTCCTCGTCCTCAATTACGTGTTCCTGTACCGTAGGTTCATCAAGCACGGTGTTAAAGCCAGGCAATTCTTAGGCTCTCTTCGTGCTGTAATTAAGGCAAGAAAGGAGTAGCACGTGAGCGCATGCTCGTTCCACTTTGTTCATCCTTTTGTGCCTTAAGGACGGGGCAAAGTAAACAAGGAATGCTATGCCAACTAGCCAAAATATTTAGCCAAGTCACTGGAACAGTGAATGTTCGGGAAGAACTATACACGGCACCTGATGTCCCACGCTGCACGGAACTAGCCAGTGACGTGGAGTGTGGTGCATGTAGTCGTACCGGGAGGAGACACGTTCACATCTCCACCCCCCCCCCCTACCCTCCATCCTCAATCTACTTTCATTTTCCCTGTACTTCGCGTTCGCTTAGGTGTCTTGATCAAATTAAGCTCCCGTCCACTGTGGCGGTCACTAATTAAATGTTAGTTTGGTTACTGGAAACACGATGCCGAGAAACCTGAGCTGTAGTGAGGAATAAAGATTCTTGGGTTTATTTTTTTGCTTTGTGGAATTAGCGACCTTTTTCTATAGCAAAATCAAGGTAAATACAGGCTAATGCGGAAGTAGCGCAGCTTCTGCAGCTTTTTTGTGCACATCCGTATAATTAGCAGGCCACAAATTACCATGAGCGTAATTCGCATTGCGCACAAGGAGATGGTGCAGTTTGTACTGCGACAAATGATAGATTATCACAGTAAACGTTATCTGCGATGTGAAGGCCCCGCACAGAGTCAGACATTTGAGGTATACAGCCAACCTCAATACAGTGTTCGTGGTTATTGATTAGTCACTTGTCAAAAACTTTCGGTCCCTTGCAGTAACTTTTTTCCGGTTTGGGATCTCGCAACATTTTTTTTGTGTTAAGCCAACGGTAATTAAGAAGTTCCTCTGAATTATCACGTCTCTTGCATCGTGAAATATTCATGAAGCCACAACGAAAGTACTAAGTTGTACGCGCATCTCCAGTGGTATCCCTCTGTATAGGGACTTGCATTGCACCGTGAGTGAGTGAGTGAATAACTTTAATAAGTTCCTGCAGGTTTCCGGGCTGGGTTCCCGCCTAGGAGTCGGCCGAGAGACCATGTCTCTCAGCAGCTTCCTTGGCCTGCTGGATCGCCCAGAGTTGATTGTCTAGTCCTGAGCTGAGCAGCGCGGCCCGCCAACGCACCCGAAGGTCTTCATTGGAGGCCGCGTCCCTAGTTTTGCGTATTAGCGCTGGACACTCCCAGAGAATATGCGCTAGTGTGGCCCTATTGGTGCAATACTTGCATGAGTTGTCTGTATACAAATCAGGGTAAATGTGCTTCATAATTACGGGATTAGTGTAGGTTGGTTGGTTGGTTGAAAAAACTTTATTTGGGTCCTGCAAGGCGCGCGTCAGCGCGCAGCGGGCGACTCCCACGTCGGGACCGTCAGACCAAGCCTGCCGGCCGCTCCGCGGGCCTGCTGGACGGCCCAGAGCTGGTCAGCCAGGAGGGAGCTGCGGAGGGCCGCCTCCCATCTGGCCGAAGCAGTATCGGGGTTAGTGTGCGTTGCCTTGCACTCCCAGAGCATATGCGCTAGCGTGGCTACGTCTCCGCATGCGGGGCAAGCGTCACTGGGGAATACCTCGGGATAAATGGCGTGTAAGGAGCTCGGATTAGGGTACGTCTCCGTCTGCAGTAGTCTGAGCGTAAGGGCCTGAGGCCTATTAAGTTTGGGGTGAGGGAGTGGGTACACTCTTCGCGCGAGGTAAAAATGTTTCGTTATTTCGTTGTATGTGGCAGGCGCGTCCCTGTTCTCCGCAACCTCGTTGTTACCAAGCCGTTGCCCGGAACCGGCGCGGTCGGTTAGCGCGCGCGCGGTCTCGTGGGCCGACTCGTTGAGGTTGGGGGGAGCACCCTTGACCTGTCCAACGTGTGCGGGAAACCATATAAGTACGTGGTCCTTTATACCGTCTCGGCGGCCACTCCGGAGCACGCGCAGGGCTTTCTCGGAGACGACGCCGCTCTCAAAAGCTCTGATAGCCGACCTCGAGTCGCTATAGATGACATCCCTTTCGCCGTCCAGGATAGCCAGGGCGATGGCCACTTGCTCTGCAATTGCCGGGTCGTCGGTGCGGACCGATGCGCAGTTGGTGATTTGCTGTTTGGAGTCGACGACAACCGCGGAAAAGGCGCGGCTCCCGCGGTAGGCTGCCGCGTCGACGAAGCTGACGCTGCGTTCCTCGCTGCGGATCTGCTTGAGAATAGCAGCGGCTCTGGCCCGTCGCCTACCGCGGTTGTGCTCGGGATGGACATTCCTCGGGATCGGTGCCACGGTAATGAGGTCGCGAATCTCGCGGGGCAGCTGCCTCATCTTCTCCTTCACTTCGGCCGGGGAGTGGCCGAGCTCTCGCAGTATATGCCTACCGGCCTGGGAGGTCGAAAGGCGCGCGATCTGGGCTCGCTCCTGCGCTTCGGCAATCTCCTCCAACGTATTGTGTACTCCGAGCTGCAGTAGGCGCTCGGTGCGTGTCCTGATCGGGATACCGAGGGCCCGCTTGGTGATCTTCCTGAGCAGGACGTTGAGCTTGTCGCGCTCGGCACGCTGCCAGTTGTGCATGGCCGCGACATACGAAAAGTGGCAGAGCACGAAGGCGTTGACCAGGCGGATGAGGTTGTCTTCCTTGAGGCCGTGATGACGGTTGGCCACCCGCCGGACCAGCCGAACCGCGTTATCCGTCTTAGTTGCAAGCTTGAGTATAGTCTTGGCGTTGGAACCGTTGGACGCGATGGTCATGCCAAGGACCCGAATGGAGTCGACTCTGGGTATTGCGGCGCCGTCTCCGGTGAGGAGCTTGATCTCACTCTCCGCGATCGGTTTCCAGCCCTTGGGCTTGGGTCCCCGCCTAGTGGGTTGGTAGAGGAGGAGCTCGGACTTGCTTGGGGAACACCTCAGGCCCGTGGGGCGGAGGTAATCTTCGGTGGTGTCTATGGCTTCCTGCAGGGCGCGCTCGACCTGCCCGTCGCTGCCGCCCGAGCACCAAATGGTGATATCGTCGGCGTAAATCGTGTGGTTAATGTCCTCGATGCGCGAGAGCCTCTTGGACAACCCGACCATGGCAAGGTTGAACAGGGTGGGCGAGATCACCGATCCCTGCGGGGTGCCGCGCGAGCCCAGCTCGATCTCTTCGGAGACCAGGTCTCCCGCCCTGAGGGTGGCTTTCCTGCGGGTCAGGAACGATTTGGTGTACTCGTAGAATCTGGCTCCCAGGCCGAGCTCGGCGATCGACCGCAACACGAAAGAGTGGGCAACATTGTCGAATGCTTTCTCCAGGTCTAGCCCGAGAATGGCCCGCGTGTCTCGAGTGTTGCGGTCGATGACTTGGTGCTTGAGCAGCTTCATAGCATCTTGCGTCGAGAGCTTGGCGCGAAAACCGATCATGGTGTGCGGGTAGAGCCCATTGTCCTCCAAGTACCGGGTCAGCCTGTTGAGCACCACGTGCTCGGCCACCTTGCCCACGCAGGACGTGAGCGAAATGGGGCGCAGGTTGTCCAGGTGTAGGTGCCTGTTTGTAATTGCCGCCATTGAACGGACTGGGCCCGGCTAAGTTTGGGGTGGGGCGGGGGGTATTCCCGTCGCTGAATTTTATAGTGTTGGGTAATATCGCTGAATTTGGTTAGTCTATCCCCCCACTCCCATTCGTTCACAAGGGAGTCCTTTCGGGTAGGTGTGAAATAGATTTGCAGTTGTTATTAATCACGAGGACGAATTATTGAATGATTTCTATTAATTTTCCTAAGCCGTTCGAGCCGTTATCCAAAGCCTACATAAAACATGACTCGCGAAGGCCGTTTCCAATTAAAAGTGGTTGAATTTCTTAATGCAATTTATCTGTTTGTTTTTGCTTCATGTAAAATATTCATTTTGTTACCGAGCAACGTTGCTTGTTGGGCGAGTTGGAACGAGTCAGTAATAATGTAGTTCAGCGCAAAAAACCGGCAACAGACAAGCAAGAGGACAAGGACACAGCGCTGTGTCCTTGTCCTCTCGCTCGTCTGTTGCCTGTTTTTTGCGCTGAACTACATTATGATTGTGACCGAGATTGCAACGTTTTCACGAGTGAGAAAATGACCGTGCGATACACAAATTCAACAAGAGTTCTAAATTTTTTATTGGTTGCGCCGCCTGATCAACGACCATTTAGACATTGTGATGTATCCTTCGAGGCTTACTTTCAGTGTGCGGCTGCAAAATGTGTAAAATCGTCTGATCTTTTATTCCGTTTCTTTTTTTAACTGATTCATAAGAGCGATTGACTTCTTTAGGGTGGCACTGGCTACGCCTTGGCGCTAGGCAAACGAAGCAAAAAAAAATGCAAAAAAAAAAGAAACAAACGAGTTCCCCGAAATATGGCGCACAGTATTCCGTCTTTCTTTTCCGTCCATATTGCGTCGCTAATTTTGATTTTCCCGAGGTTGTCTTAAATTCAATTGCTCCGACGCTGTCGATTTTGTTAAATAACTTGATGTTACTGCCATTAAAATAATACAACGGCCAGATGCTGCGACACACATCGAATAACGCTACCCGTCAACGCAACTTCAAGCGCTCTGTTTGGCGTTCGATAACCCTTGAAGCAACGTGACTTCGTGTCAAAAGTCTAGTGGTTATTCTGATAAGTGATAACGAGATGATTGCTCTATTCGGACATGTAAGACACATAGCAAGAATAAGATAAGAAATTGTGTTATGTGTGTGTGTTTTTTTTTTTCTTTTTTCTTGCGTTCTACCTCGATCGTTTCTATATACCATCTCCCTCTTCGTTCAGCGCAGCACGTGTTGGTGAACGTATCTTCACTGGTCAAATATATGTTATTTCAAATGAAAACGTCTCTCGCACTGTCACTTTTGAGAAATGGTGGCTCCCACGCTAAAAGATACATCATGCCTTTGACACTTAATCTACTGGGTGTTTATGTGATTAAAATTGACTTACACGGGTGTTATTTCGCTCCGTTGGCGGTTTAATCTATCTTTAAAGGTTTGGTGTATGATGAATGAAGATGTTGAATGGCTGCTTTTCAGTGGTCACCGTGCACTCAGTGCCCCTACCTCCTCCCCCCCCCCCCCCCCGCCTCCCCCATCTTTCTGTCGAGCGGTCTCAAGGCGAAGCCTTGAAGTGTCACAAAGTAGTGTCGCTGTGATATATCAATTATTAAGAGTCGCCTAATGGGCTGGCGATGCAAATGAGCCGAACCTGACCGCACTTGTAATTCTCTCATATTCGCAGCGGCGTCAATTCATCATCGATATCTGATGAACCCACTGCTTTAGGTTGCAAAGCGAGGCATTTCGTAGTACACTGCTGCATATGCTCGCGACAGTCCTCAAGTGGCGGACGCAGATGCGCCGGTAAAGTTGCGGCTTGTAAGCTGGAAACTCTGCGATGCTAAACTTACGGTGGTGCCTATGTGCGCTGGACGGTAGGGGCCACGTAATTTTTTGTAGAACAGGTAGAATAACACGGCCATGGACAACACGGCCATGGACAACAAACACCGCTTCGCGTTGTCCCATGTACCTTATACGCTCAAGTCGTTCTGTCTACGCAGCACCAAATTAGAGTATTGCTAGTAATTTTCTTGAAGGCGTTCTCCGTTCACACAGGCGATCTTTGTCTCGATTTCTTAAGGGAGGAAAGTAATGGCTAAGAGAAAAAACGCCAGGCCTGCGCGGAAAGCACAGCACAGTCACAGCGAAAGCTGGAAGAGCGACATTTCTAGAGCCCGTTATAACTCTCTTGTGGCCACTAATACAAGTACATTAGCAACGTACCCACTGCGCCACAAATCATAATTTTTGGGATGTTGGAAAGCACCCACCACGACATTATTCGTTATTCTGCGGAGAAGCGAGGTACCATCTGTAAGGCACCATGTGCATTTTGTTGATGCGACGGTTGATGACGATGAAGAATTATGGCTGAGCCCTTTGTAATGGGTTGGAAGCTTTAAACGACCCACTAATTATGTAATTCATATTGTGTGACGCCCGGTCGTTATTCAACTGTCCCACCTCGCTTTATAACATACGTTAACCGGAGAAACGGAGAGCGAGAGAGAGAGAGAATTAACTTTATTGAGAGCCTGAGGAAATGGATCATGAGAGCCTTGTGGGCTTCCTTGGCAACCAATAAAAGTGTACTTGTGAGCAACCCACTACGCTATAAATCATCATAATGTTTGTGAAGTAGGGAAGCAGCCACTATGCAATTTTTTGTCATTCTGCAGAGAACCTTGGTACTCGCTAAACACCAGCAAGGCATTATGTGCACTTTGTTGATGCTGTAGCTGATGACGATGAAGAATTATCGCAGACGCCTTTGTAATGGGTTGGAAGCATTCAACAAGCCCCTCGTTGCGCAATTCGCATTGTGAGACGCCCGGTTACAGAATTCACGTTTGTGTGACGCCTGGTTGTTATTTTACTTTTCTACCACACTACATTACATATGTTAACGTGGTTCCTTCCCGACATGAAACCTGTATAGGGTCTTTTTGCAACGCAGTTTCAAGCACCGGCATGGCTCTGAAATAGAACACTGGGCTCCGACGCAGAGGGCCCAGGTTCGAATCTCGCTCCATCCTGGAAATATTTTCTTATTTTCTTTTTTAAATGCGAAGCAGCTGTTGCGCTGGGCTTCGTCCGTAGTTTCATTGGCGACCGTCCGCTTTCTAAAACCTACCATAGCCATCTGAGCGCGCGCTCGAGCCAAGGAGAAGTCTTCTTCCTCTTGTTCTTCGACCGCCTTGATAATTATACGTGCAGAGCACTTTAGGTGCCCGGGCTGCAGTATGCTGTCATGGCTTGGCGAAACGCAGACAAAACCATGTGTGCTGGCACGCGCTAGCGCGTTCGGGCCTGTGTAAGGGGCTGGGTAAGACGCTGTGGCCTCTCCTCCTTACACTCTCTCAGCAATCATGTGATGGCGTCGGCGAACGAGATTCTGCAGACCCGCGATGAACGAACGCGTTGTATCCTAGTCAGAACGCGCTGGCACGCGCTAGCGCGTTCGGGCCTGTGTAAGGGGCTGGGTAAAACGCTGAGACCTCTCCCCCTTACACTCTCTCAGCAATCACGTGATGGCGTCAGGGAACGAGATTCTGCAGATGCTCGGTGAACCCGCGTGGCGTGCTCCAACAAGAGTTCGGGACGAGTAACAGCAACAGCAACTACAGTGAATTCACGGTGTGCTCCACTTGCAAGGACGCGTTAAGGCCGAACCATATAGAGCGTTTTTGCCGGCGTTTTCTGACGTTGCGTTCCTCGGCGTCGTCGCATCAACGCCGTCAGAGAGGGCGGCAAACCATACGAGGAGCGTTAATTAAGCGTCGCACAGTGTGACCAGAGGGAATGAACCTGACACCTCGTAAAGCACTGTACAGTTTCCGTCAATGGACCAAGATATATTCCTGATTATAGCTTTTATGTCTCATTTGCAGTTCTGTGGTGCAAAAAACGAGTCACAGTGCCGCCGAAAAGTCTTTTTTTTTTTATTTGACTTGTAGCGCCAGCTATTGGCATTGAGAAGAACCACAAACTCGTAATATATGGCCTCTGAGCTTGAAGCTGCAGCAAATCTTTGAGGCCAGGTATTCGGCCAATACACTCATTCCTGCTAAGCCTACCGATGAACTTGAGTAGGGCTCTCGGAAAGAGTTCAAAGATATCACGTGCACTTTGCTGTCGAAGCTTCTAGGGAACAAGTGAAGTCAAATACAAGCATCAATTGAGAACTTAAGGGCCACACAGCGCACGGCGACGACTAATTAGATCCGAGGCGGGCGGCAGCCATTTTTGCAGCAGCGACGACGCCGTTACGTAGCGGAAGTCCCTGCCAACCGCACGCTGATTGGTTCTGCGTCCATCGAACTGCTTCCGGCGTCGACGCTGCCGCCCGTGATGTCTGGACCGTCCAGAGGTGGACGTTTCGGCCACCGTCACCGGTAGCGTCGACGTCGAGGGACGCCGGCGTACGATACGCCGGGAAAACGCCGGCAAAAACGCTTCATATGGTTCGGCCTTTTTACATCGGGCAAGGTACCCGTGATGAAAGTAAGTTTAAGTCGACCCATGCGCTGCTTCGCATCCCCACATGGTTCCCTTTAGTGGGAGAGGGTGTAAATTTTTTTCTTATTTCGTGCGATAGCGGTTACGGACACCGGCGGCGGCGGCGGACAACTACGGCGCCAAACACGACCGTTGAAATGATCTCATAACAGCTTTCGCTGTAAAAAGAAAAGTGACAAAGAAAGAAAGAGAGCTTACCCATGTTGACTGGCCACCATGCACTGGGGGCTGAGAAAAGGGGGCCTAAAAGTGAAGAGAATGAGGGAGAAAGCGGGCGAAAGTTAGGAGTGACGCTGGAAGGTTAACCGGTCGAGCGTCCGGTTTGCTACCCTATACTCAGGGGGTAAAGGAGCAAGACTAGAAAGAGAAAAAGAGAAAGAACGCGAGCACTGAACGCATACAGAAGTACAATCGGTCGCTGAGCCCAGAGTTTGTCAAGAAACATATACACGACCTCAGCGCTGTGGCACTGCATTGGGAAATCGTGGCCTTTCTGACCCAGTACGAAAAGAGGACCGGAGGCGAGTCATGGGGATTGCTGAAGACGTTCACATCGTGCACGGACACCCGTAATATGTCTAAATCCAATCGGTCAAGAAGAATAGTTTCACTTCGCTGTAGGTTGTGCCTTGGGCAGACTTAATTCAGGCTCGTAGCTCCAGGCTTTTAAAGCAACACCGCGGTTCTGGCAACAACAGCAAACACAAATATTGCCAATTAGCCAGCCTCTCTTTTCCTCTTTTCTAAATTACGTTGCATCCCACTTTCAAAGCACGCTGCTTAAGATGCGTCTGTAGTGAGTTCGCTCATTGAATTGCCGCGACACGGTGTTTAGTATGCGTCTTAAGCGAGCGCTGAGGAGGGATACATACTGATTTACGCGCCAATGCGATTCCAGCTGATGTTACGCTCAAATCCTACCGTCGTCATTGAATGGGGCCGGAATCTCCTTGGCGACTAAACTGCGCATCATTGCGCTTAACGACACCATCAGACCTCTTTGTCGCGTCGTGAATATTAACTTCAGGTTCATTGCGCAAATCAAGAATGCGTATTGGGAGACCTTTATGCGCACTGGTCCATTCCAATTCGCAGGCGTTATACCAGCTTTCGCAGCGTGGCTGTGCATTCGAACGTAATTAATTATTGCTAATGATTCGCATTAAGAGGGTGGCCTTGGAATTGCCTAGTAGGCACGTTATGCGATCATATACATAGAAGAACACTTTCGTTTTCCCTGAAGGCGCTATACAGGGGGCATCGTATCGAATTGGCAGAGTCTGCGATGTCATGACGGCTAGCTAGTCGCTACGCACTGAGCGCCTGCACAATCGATACAGCCACCGACGCGGTATCACAAAAGGGACCTGCCGATCGCATCTCCCCTTTCATCGAAAGTATTCTTAATTCGTTAAGCTCCGCATACTTTGTACGAATTATGACAGCTCTTTGCGAACGTTTTTTTTTTTTTGTTAAGTGCGGGGCACTTTAAGGCCCGGCTTCTCGTCCATCTATCTCATGTGCCTTGATCACGCTCACAGTAAAGCGCTCAATACAGACCATAACAAGGCATCTCATTAATGAACTTAAAATCGCTAAAGCGTTTCGAAAACATGGGGCTGACTCCGGCGGGGTGCAAAAGAGGGTGTCACCACCTCGCCGAACGAGCGAATGCCCCTCCCCCTGCGCCGCCTCTGCGTCGGCGCTGCGTCGCTACGCGACTTACATCTGTTGGGGGAACCAACCTGACGGAACTCGCTGCAGACGACGCGGATCACAACGGCCGTAACAAGCAGGAATTCAATAAAGCGCAGCAAAAAGTAACGCACATTTCGCACACCGAGTTTGTGAATCTGCCTAACAAGATTCTACTCGTGCCGGGGAAACCCTACATGCTTACCTCAAAGATGGGCGTCATCGACGTTTTGGTAAACGGAGGAGTGGGAACTCTACGAACGGGAATCGTTGGGTGCCCGTGCGACACACTTCCTCATGTTTCACAGTGGCGGGGCTGCCATATGTTTTTTGTCTTTCTCCCGCATTCGTCAACTTGTTCGCTGTTTTTGCATCTGTTCTGTGCTTTCTATACACGCAGTGCTGTGGAGAGATTGAAGTCGTTCTAGTTAAGTAGAAACCAAGCGAGGTGTGTGCCAGACATTCCAGGGCTCTGATCGACATTCGAGAACATTTCAACTCGCTGGACGCACATATATTATTTTTTTTTTATTTTTTAACACGAAAATGCATTATGCGGGGGTCCACCAAGACTTTCATGACGTATTTTCCGTGACGGAAATACGTCAGCAAAATGAACGCCATCAGATGGCAAAGAAAAACACTATAAGAAAAAGCTCCGTTGACCGGAGTAGAACCCACGATCTCTAGGTTCGCGACGATGGTTGGCGGGCGTTTAGCCCACTGAGCTACCGCCAAACACATAACGAAGCCTACATGAACGCACCTTTTATCTTTCACACTTTCCTGTCACAGTGCTCTTGGATGGATGGATGGATGGATGGATGGATGGATGGATGGATGGATGGATGGATGGATGGATGGATGGATGGATGCTATGAGCATCCCCTTTATAACGGAGTGGTGACATGGGTGCCACAAGGCTCGAAAAAAAAGAAGAAAAGCTTCGTTGCCTCCGCAATTAGCTCTGGCAACGCACCGTTGCTATGACTGTCCCACTCTGCGCGTTTCCAATAAAAAGGTAATTTCGTCAGCCCTTTCACACACCACGAGGCGGTAGCTTTAGCCCAACCTCACTCATAGCATCCATCCATATCGAAAAAGAGCTCTCCGCGTTCCCCGCTCGCCATGTGAGAATTAACGGCCAGGTTAGAGGGAAGACACGACGCTCGTCACGTTTCTCTTCGCTTGTCACGACGCTCTGAAGGAGTCAGGCCCGTAGCCAGGATTTTTTTTCGGGGGGGGGGGGGGGGTTCACTTGTTGAAAGCCTCCACTATTTGAGAAAAATACCTATTTTTATTATTTATGTTCGGCCAACACCCCCCTCCATGAAAATTACTGGGGGTAGCGAGCATGGATGACACAGATCCGCCCCATGATGTCCCAGCAATTCTGCGGAGTATATTCACTAGCATATTCACCTCGTTTTCGAGTTTCTTTATGTGAGGTGCGCATGACAGCTGCCTATCAAGTATTATTCCGAGAAACCGATGCTGTGTCACAGTCATTAGTGGTTCGCCTTCTAAATTGAGATTGAAGTTTTTTTTAACTTCTTACGGGTGAAGGGCAATACAGCTGTCTTTGCGTGCGACAGAACCATTCCTCTTTCTTTTAAAAAGTTGTTAATAATATTTATGCCGTCTTGCAATGTAATCTGAATTAACCGTACGTCCGTGCCAGATGCCCAAATGCACACATCATCTGCATATAAAGAGTATTTCAACCTAGAAGGCAGTCTTTTAGCTAAATCAGCCATAACACAGTTGAAAAGAAAAGGGCTGAGTACGCTTCCTTGTGGCACTCCCTGTCTGACATCGTGTTCTGCACTCTCCTTCGCTCGTCTGAATGAATATTTTGAGACCTGATAAAAATTTAGATATCCACCGCAAAGACCGGCCGGACAGTCCGAGTTCCAACATACTCAGCAGAACATGAGTGTGACTGACTGTGTCAAATGCCCTTTTGATGTCTAAGAACACTGCGACCGTCAAACTACCACAGGCGTGTTCATGCTCCACATACGTTACTATGTCCAGTATTGCATCCATTGTGCATCTCTGTTTCCTAAAACCTGTTAAAGTAGTTGGAGAATACACCGGTTCTGTTGCACCACCACTGAAGTCTTGCATCAATAATTTTTTCCATTACTTTACATAAACAACTTGTCAGACTAATTGGGCGGAAGGATTCAAGGCTCAAGGGCGTCTTAGCCGGTTTTAAGATCGGAATGATGCGAGCAAACTTCCAAGACTCGGGTACAATTTCTTGCATCCATAGATTATTGTAAATATCTAAGAGAATGGTTGTGCCTGTCGGCCCAAGGTTCTTTAGTATATTGTACGCAATGCCGTCCGGTCCAGAGGCCGATTTTTGACGACATGATGCTATAGCACATTGCAGCTCGCTTAACATAAATACAGGGTCTAGTAGCGGTGTGCGCTGAGGTAGATCACGTACAGGATGAACAATCTCAAGGTTTGGAGAGGGTTCATTGGGGCGCGGTTTTCTTCCATGAATGAGCTCATGCCGATGCATTTTCGCAGCAGCTTTACTTTGCGGGCAGCCTGAATATGAGGCAGCGTGATTACCTGCACAGTTTGCACACTTAGGTTGAAGAACTGACTTGCACTCCTTATGGTGGTGTTCTTCTGAGCAGATCTTACACCGGCGTGTGTTACGGCAATTTTTTGCCATTGCCATGTGTCCGAATCGCTGGCAGTTATAGCACCGGAGTGCTGGACCAAGATATTCTTCCACTGGCTGACTGGTGAATCCTAAGTAGATTCTTCCTGGAATCGGGCGGTCATCTCGAAAAGTCAGAATCACTGTGTGAAGTGGACGTGACGTTACTGCTCCATCTTCCTGGCGGTAATATTTCATTTGCCGCCGCGCCGATATAACCCCTGCATCTCTCAAGTACTCTAGGAGTTGTTCGTCTGAATACTGCAGAGGCACATGCTTTACTTTCCCAATGTTCCGAGTGTATGACTCTGGAATGAAAGGCTTAACTTCCAGGCCGCCTACATTCGAAAGCATTAGAAGACGCTTGGCTGAAGCTAAGGAAGCAACGCTGACACTGAAGCTTCCATCTCTGGTCGTTTTGAATGACTGCTCTTTTTCTTTAGCAGCGGAAACTACTTCGGCTGACACTCGATTGGGGTTCACTTTCCAGAAACTAGCACCTTCAGCTGTTGGACGAAAGACGACTGGGATGCCATCTGCTCGCTTCTTCTTATACGCAACCAACGTAAATGGTTCATCTTCGCCCATGTCTTGTTCATCACTTAGGTTATAAGTTGACGTTTTATCGTCGAAAAGATTCTCTTCTAAGCGAAGCTTCTTGCGCTCAGCTTCATCGTCGTCCATTGCTGCTGGGCTCGCTGAAGCCATTTCGCGGTTGTGAATGTGCAAACGTGCCGGCTTTATGACGTTTTGGCGCGCCTGTAAGCCCCCAGGCTTTTCATTGTGTCCTGCAGTGTCACTCATGAGGGTTGACGCACTTGGACGAGCATAAGGCTCGTGGCGATGGTTACCAACCACCGTAGTGGTCGCGTACTAGCCAAGTCTTTGATAAAGGAACCTCGTACCTGTAAGGCGCCGAGCCCTCGAAGTCTTCACCCGACGTCTTGTTGGCACGCCGAGGAAGAAATGGATGTCAGCGTAATAGACCAAGAAAAGAGCAAAAATCGAACACTGCACAAAAAACTTTAAGATATGTGTTCAAGTTTCACTCAAGGGCTAAGGAGTAGCCGGCGCCATAATTGTACGCCAACATCTCCTTATATATCATATCAATAAAAAAAAGTTACTGGGGGGGGGGGGGGGGGGGAGGCCGGGCCCCTAGTGCACGCCCTGGCTACGGTCCTGACCTGGACACCGCATATAATGAATCCCGCGCAAAGATGGCACCAACAAGCTCATAGTAAACACTGATACTCGATATGCACTCCTTTCAGGGCCATAGCCAGTAGGGGGGGGGGGGCTAGGGGCCCGGTTCCCGCCCCCCAAGTTTGCCGAAAATAAACATCGCAAATACATAATAAAAATACCGAAAATAAATAATAAAAATAGGTATTTTTCTCAAATAGTCAAGGTTTTCAACAAGTGCCCCCCACCCCCCCCCCCTCCGAAAAAAATTCCTGGTCCAGGTATACCTTGGCAACTTCACCTACCGCAAGGGTTAAATCATAATCATGGGCGTTAGTCGTCGGTACGGAGATGTGCCACAAGGCATCAATGTGGGTGCGTCCACATCAAGCGGTGCTACATCTGCCAAACAACAGTAGACATTTTATTCGTACAAGCTCATATATAGCAATGCACTATAAATGATCAACTACTTCTGTGACGGCACGTTTCACTTTCGCGTTACACCGATTCCTGTGCAGGAGGGATCAGCCATCTTTTTAAAAATAATGGACCATCTCCCCGAAGGGAACCCTGATGGGATGCGAAGCAGCAGCGTTACGCACGGGTGGCGTCACGGGTTGAACGGCGCTAACGCGGGTGCTGCGGTGAGCGCTGGAAGATTCGTTTGAAGCGAAACTCTGTGTAGCGTTTAGTGGTGTAAACGTTTGTTTGAAACGCAGACACGGGAGGCGAGCGGGCGTTGGAGCCGGCAGCTGCGGGCGCTCCGGCGGGTGAGGGAGAGAGTGACGTACGCGCGCATCTGCGAGGGAAGCATGAGAGGGGAGCGTGACGTCAACGCCCAGCGGCGGCGTGACCTACTTGGCACCGCTCCAACACCTGCGCCGAGGGAAGCGCGTTGCCTCGCGTTTGTGCGGACGGAGGGACAGCGTTACACAGGCTAGTCAAAGAGCTGCTTCGCATCTAATAACAGCCGAGTTAAAAGGGGTAACTGTAGTCAGAACATGGTTACAATTCTTCCGTTTGTTCCGAATTTGATCAGAACAAAAGCGAGATGTACAAACAGAAGTAATGCACAGAAAAAAAACAAAGAATGAAAGAACAAAAAGGAAATAAACGTTAAATACCTTGCTCTATCTCTTAAAAAGATATGTGCACTTTGCAGATAACTACGAGGTGACAGCAGGTATACATGTCTATTAACGTGATGTACAGCTTGATAAAGTAGAAGAAAGTGCCGCTTACTGGCACTATTTCCTTGGTCATTATCCGCTCTCTTCTCTTTGAGACCTGCGTAATTAGTTGCAGGGAACATTTCGTTTGAGAGATTAGAGAGTTTGAGAATTGGGCCAACGCAGGCTGCATTGGGTGAAGCGCACGGAGCGCCACGCGTGACGAAATTTAAAATCACGCGAGACGCGGGCCACACTGCGCCATGGCCCGCGCTGCGTCTGTGTCTTTTCGCTGGTGACCCAAGACGCCTTGGGGCCCCACGCTAGTTTTCAATTCTTGCGTCTCGGGTCAACGCGAGCGCAAGAGCCCAAGAGTGGCTTGGGTTCTGCACATGCACCCTGGCGGCTCGCAAGCTGCTTGGGTCCCCAAGCTCCTTGGTGCCCCAATTCTCTCTCTATTTAGTGTATAAGCGTCTCTAGCGCTTGCGTGTACCGGTTCAATAAACTTTCTATCGCGGAGGGCTTTGGAAGTAGTAGCATGATTTATTCCTTAATTTCGGAGCGGCTCACTGCGCTTTCATAGTAGAGCGCATAAAATACTCTAAATCTTAAACAATTTTTCCAAATATAACGTACAGCTACCTCATAGTAGAGCAAAAAAAAAAAAAGTCACTGCACTCCGCACAGATGGTTAATCAGCTTAGCTGAAACGTGCGGCCCCGGTGTTTTTCACGAGCTGGGATCCGCCGAACTGTCCTCTGTTGTAGCTTTCAATTTCTTTATCACCGCATTTAAGAGGTGCGTGCCTCAAACTTGGCGTTTGGTGACGTTAGCTCAAAGGATATGATAGGCAGCGATTCATGCTGCTACGGCTATCATCCCTTGCCATATGTGCTGACCAATCATCCCTGGCTACATCTGTGGGCGCCGGGTAATTATTATTATTTTTTGGTCATCGATACAACGCTACCGACCGTTTTGAGGGAATACAAGCCTCGCTTGAAAACGATGTGCCTGGCAACGGTTGTTAAGCCAAGTCCGCCCGATCACGCGGCTGTCATATTTTGTGGTTTTTCCGAAGCCGGTTCGGCGTGATAATTGACCGCGCAGAATGGCTATGTCAGCATAGAGAGCTTTGGAGCATACCGCGTTTATTGATTTCTTTTTCTTTCTTTTTCTGCGTATTTTCATCTGCTGGAGTCCAGAACAACGTAAGGCTCCACAACAGCAGTCGCTCATGCATGCAGTTTGTGTATATTTCGTAATATCAATTGACAATCTCGAATTCTGTGGCCCGGCCAAGCTGTCGAACGGAAAACTTTTTTCTACTTGGCTCCAGCATCATGTACACAGGCGTCCGCTGTTAAAGGGAACATCGGAGCGTGTGGCGGCAGCTCGGCGCCACCGCCGGCAAGCGGCTGCAACGAGTTACGCGCAGGCGCAGTGCGCTCTGTGAGTCGTGCTCTTTCGTCGTCTGCTGCCGTCTGCTTCCGCGCTGCGAATCGTCGCAAAGCGAACCGCTAACGCGACGAAAGAGCACCGGGCACGGTGCTGACTGCGTCTGCGCGAATCTCGTTGCAGCCGACGGCCGGCGGTGGCGCCGAGCTGCCGCCACACGCTCCGATGTTCCCATTAACAGTGGACCCCTGTTTACATTCAGCAATGATGCGAGTATGCGCCCATTACACCGAAGGTGCACGTATATGGCTAGGAGTTGGGAAAATGTGGCTTACCGTGAGTGCGTAAAAACTACACTAACAGAAAAGATAGAGTAACAAGGGTGTCCTTTTGTCCCACAACAATGACTGTCATCTGGCTTGCTTGCGTTTCCTTTCTTGAAAACTCGGCGCTGGCCACTTTCCTACCAAGATTGCTATGTCACGCTGATAGCGCACATGCCGCTCGTGACCAGAAAGTGCCGGGGACCATGAGGCGATGCGAAGCCGGAGCACTTGTACGATCGCGTTCCGTTGGCGCTCGTTGGGCATGCTACCGACCTCGCGTCGTGGAACGCGAAGCGCTGCGCGTGCTAAAGCGCTGCGCCTGTCTCTATCTTTTCGTTATTTTTACGCATGCACTCTGCACCAGTGAACCGCCGAACGACTGGAAGAAAGCCCACGTTGTGCCAATTCATAAGGATGGCTCGAGAAAAGATGTCCAAAATTATAGGCCTGTTTCCCTGACATGTATCATGTGCAAGATAATGGAACACATCATTTACACAGCTATCATGAATCAGCTCGAATAGAACAATATCCTAATCAAAGAACAGCATGGCATCTGTAAGAGGTCTACGCGCGTCGTGTCTTCCCCCTAGCCTGGCCGTTAATTCTCACAGGTCGAGCGGGGAACGCGGTCGACAGGCGCACGAGAGGGGGGCGAGCGTAGGAGAGGAGAGAGGAGGAGGCACATGCGCTGGCACTCATTGCGGCGTTGTGCAGGAGAGGATGAGGCGCGTGAAAGGGGGGAGTGGAGAGGCGGAGGGGTAGTGGCGAGGAGGTGTGTGGAGAGGGCTCGCGCATGCGCAGGAAGGGGGGTCATGCCGCCCACCACCACCGGATTGAACTCCGCCATAAGGTGCTTCGCATCTAATAAATGATTATTGTTGTGGGACAAAAAGACGCCCCTTTTTAGTCGATATTTTCTGTGAGTGCATCATGAAGAAGCAATGCTAACCTACGCAACTTCGAAGGGTCTCCGCGCTTAGTTACTCTTCGGGTTTTGTCAGCATATGTAGCGATGCCCGCCGCAGGATGAATCGCTACTATCATTTAATCCTAACATCCGCTACTGTCCTAATATCCTTTAAGCTAACGTCACCAAACGCGATGATTGAAGCATGCATCTCTTAAATGTGGTAACACAGAAACCAAAGCGACACCAGAAGACACTTCGACAGATCCCAGCTCGTGATAAACAGCAGGGCCGCACGTTTCAGCTTCGGTGGTTAACCATCTGTACGGCGTGCATGGGCTATAGTGTACTAATTATTCTAGGACACTATAGCTAGGGCGATGGTCTTGTTATTATATTATTATTATTAGCGTTACCGCACCAGAAAGACAGAACTGTGCGCCACTTCTCTGGGTGTGTGAGGTGCCTCTATAGCCTTTTAAATATTATTTCTCAATAACCTAGCTTTTATAATCAGAGTGAACTCTATTCCCTTCTCCTCTCTACTCGTGCTACATACGTAATCGCATCGGGAGAGGAGGAACGAGGGAACGGCAGGGATGTTATCTGGACATTGCCCGGTTTGCTACCCTACACGTGAAATGGGAATGGGGGAGCAAAAGATGGAGAGGGAAAAGGCATGAGTCCCTATGATTCACCAGCGTGAGGCGGTGAACGTCGAGTCTAGCAATTAACTCAGTCTACGTCAAGTATCGCAGAATGACTTGCATGAGTTTCTGGGCTCGTGACCTGTGAGTTTAGGCTCCCGAGATATTTTCTTCCGCAGGCAAAAGACCAATCACGAAGCAAATCCTAAGCTTTTCCTAAGCTTTTCTTGCTTTTTTGGAAGTATTTAACGGGGTGTGCATCAGCTAACAAGGGCATTCCAGAAATCGTATGCAATAACCAAGTCGTCACGGATGACGAGCATAAGACGGCGCATTTAAATGAGTGCTTCCGTTCGGTATTTCTCCCAGTGAAACCAGACAGTTTAACGGCCCCTGTTAGCAATGTGCCACTTATGGCACCGGTGGCACTCGGCGTGCCTGGTATCAAAAAGTTGTTGGAGCAATTGGACGAAACCAAAGCAGTTGGTCCTGACATCTCACCTCACGTGCTACAGCGCTGCGCATGTCTCTCTTTATCTTTTCGTTATTTTTACGCATGCACTCTGCGCCAGTGAACCGCCGAACGACTGGAAGAAAGCCCACGTTGTGCCAATTCATAAGGATGGCTCGAGAAAAGATGTCCAGAATTATAGGCCTGTTTCCCTGACATGTATCGTGTGCAAGATAATGGAACACATCATTTACACAGCAATCATGAATCAGCTCGAAGAGAACAATATCCTAATCAAAGAACAGCATGGCATCTGTAAGGGCTTGTGCTGCACTACAAAACTTGAATTCTATCTATATTTAGGGTGTGAAACTGACGCGGAGGGCTAGATACATTGTTTGTTTTTAGATTTTCGAAAAGCCTTCGACACGGTTACCCACTCACTCCTTATTTACAAACTTCAGCAGTTAGGTATACATAATGATGTTATCAAATGGATTGAGAATTTCTCGTCGGAGCGCAGCCTGTGTGTTTTTGTTAATGGTAAAAAATCGAGATGTGTCAACGTAACCTCCGGAGTCCCACAGGGCTCTGTATTGGGACCTATGTTATTTTTTTATCTATATTAATGACAGAAATTTAGGTATTACGTCATCCTTACGACTATTTGGGGATAGTTTCGTGGTGTACCGAAAAATATCTTGTAATCAGGACGCCGCAGCGCTTCAGAGAGGCTTGAGTAGAATAAATGACTGGTTTAAACGATGGAACATGTGTTTAAACGCTAAAACGTGTTTTCATGTGTGTTTCACTAAAGGACAAAAACCATTGATAAATGTAATAAGGAGGTGGTTACCACAGCTGATGTTTTTAAGTACTCAGGCCTCGTGTTTTCTGTTGATTGTTCATGGAACAGGCATATCGGTGAGATAGTTGGTGAAGCTAGAGGGGCGCTGAACTTTGTTCAACGAAATCTAAGGTGTCGCGCGAGTCTGAATTAAAACGGAATGCGTTTACTACTTGTGTAAGGCCGATACTAGAGTACGCCTGCATACTATGGAATCCATCGGACGCCACTCTCACTTCTCAAATAGAAAGCAATAAAACATAGCGGCCAGGTATGTCCTGGGCAGTTAAGGTAGAACAGACAGTGTCACAATGATGAAACGAAAATTGAACTGGCAATTCTTGTCTTCACGCCGACGAAAGTTAAAGCTGAAACTGTTTTTTCAGACATATTACAAGAAGGTTGGGATTAATAAGGAAGCTTACTTAAGGACACCTTTTTATCTTTCTAGACGTAACGACAATAAACTCAAAATCCGTGAATACCGGCCCAGGACGTGCGTGGTTGCTCATCCTCTTTTTCCTAAGTGTGTAGCAGTATAGAACAAGCTGTCAGAAGAGCATGTATGTTGTCAAAGTGAAGAAATGTTTGTATCTATGTTGTAACAAACCTGCTGTAACGCCCAAGGGCAATGCGGGGTCATTCTTGAATAAAGAATAAAGAAACCGGTTTGACTTTATGGTTAACTCACCTGCTTGAGCTCACATTCTGATCTATTCCCAGTGTAAGGTAGCATACAGGATTTTTTTCCTTCTTTCAGCATTCCTACGCGTTCCCCCTCTCCTCTGTTTAACTCTCTGTCTCTCCTTCTTTCAAGGGTATAGGGTTCAAGGATTCGTGCACAAGATCACTTGTTCAGCTTTGGAAGTCCCGAGACCTTAGTCTCACCGAAGGGACATCTTTGCAATGCTGTTATGTGAGCACTTCATCCAACTCTTTCGGATGTTCTAGTCGGGAAGAGCGGCAGCCTGAAACGCTTTGTCCTGTTGGCTCCCATTTCGCACGCGCTCTCTGCAGCAAGCGTCATCAGTCTTCAACATCTCGAGCCTTTGTTTGCAGTATAGAAACTGTGCCCGCGACTCGTGAGCGCCTGTTTTTTGTCTCAGCCGACCCACGTCGTTCCTCGCTCCGATCACTTTGTCACTGCGAGGATAAATTACTCTGTCATTCTATATTTGGCGTTTCTTTCAAATCAACTCCTTTCCCTGTGCCACGATCTCGATCTTCTGTCGTCCTTGCGATCCGAGATGGATGCCACGTGCCCTTCGAGACGCGCCGACGAACACCGATTTGGGGCGGCACCTAACGGTCAATACGAGAAAACCGTGCAGGTCTCGGGGCTTGCAACCACAACAAAGACGGATGATTGCGCATTGAAACGATGCGGTTCGCCTTTTGTTTTGTTCGCACCGACTGTATTGCGCCTTTCTTTCTCGCCGATGCATTCGAAAAGAACTGCTCTTTGGGCGCGGACAATCGACCACGTGAAGATGTATCGCAGCCGCATGTCGGGCACCCGTCGAAAGTTGCGCTGTTGTTTTCAACAGGAACGTGCCAGCATCTATCAGCATCCAGTGCGCTGGAACTTGTACATAAATCGCCCACGGCGTGGGCTTGGCTCATTTCATTCGGTATAGTATAATTTAGCGATTGTTCCTCTTCTTTTTTTGCGTGCTGTGCGTGTTGTATTGATTTACGGCGCACAATGCTTGTGAATGTGCGTCTGTGCGAGTGTGGATTGAAAGAAAAAGGTTTCGGGAACGGACAGAAATCTACGCTTCGAGAGGTTGCTTTGGAATAGGCATTCACTCCATTACCAGCCGCAGTCGTAAAGCACGTTCCGACTCATATTTGCGTGAAATCTCGTATGAGGAAGATGTGCAGTCGCACAATTCTCTGAATGTTTGCGGGTCTGACGCGCAGCTTTAATTTTATCGACCCTACAGACGTTTTCCCGCACCCCCACGAATGTCGCGGGACATTTCCTTAATGAATAAACGTTTATTCGTTCATACATTGTCCCGCTACTTAAAGCGAAGGCCCTTGCGCGAAAGCCTCAAACGTAGAAGAAAAGGTCGCACAGGTAAATTACTGCTCTACATCACCGCATTCTTGTTAAAATATTTTACAAGTCATTCAGTCGGGTTGCCACTTAAAATGGGATTTTGCGGAACTCTAGAAGCCGAGCTACTTCTTTATCGATTGGCATCCACTAGCAAACTGTTTCACAGTTGAACGATTCTTATATTTGGGACCGCTGCGTAATTTTTAAAATAGGCCTCACCCCATCGTATTTTTTAAAAACATATTCGGCATGGAGAGCGGTTTAGTTTAGACGGTGTCCGTTTGACCACGGCTAAATTTATTCGTACTGCACACTGCACACTGCTAGCTCTAACATCACTGCACACTGCTAGGTCTAATATTCGGGGCTGAGACATGGAGGATAGCAACGCAGCGTGCAATGGAACAGAAAATGGTAGCCGAAACATTGAGATATCCGAAGACGGCCGTGTCGTTCAGGGAACATGCAGAGGTAGCGGATATTATAGTTAACATCAAGCGAAAGAAATGGACCTAGGACGACCACATAATGCGTAGGACCGACAACCGGTGGTCAGTGAGAGCAACGAAATGGTTACCAAGGGATGGGAAACGCAGTCGAGAAATGCAAAAGCCTGGTTAGATGGGGAGATGAAATTGAGAAGTTTGCAAGGATACCATGGAATCAACTCGCACAGGATAGGGTAAACTGGCGATCACTGGTAGATGCCTTCATCCTGCGGTGGACCTAGGTAGGCTGAAAAGGAAATGGTGAAATTTGTTTCCTTGCAATCAGATCTTTTCGAAAATAGGCCACTGAACCATCCTCACTGAAACACTATGAATCTCGTTGTTTATATAATAATTAGCACTGGTTATAACACTTACTGCACGTTGTCCTTGTCGGTTTTAGTCAACTTACAACGAGACATTGCGTTTTATTGCCTGCCGATGTTACAGTGGTATGTAATAGTTATCTTCTGCTATTTTTGTGACAGTATTGTACAGTTGTTTCGAATAATTCTCCTCACGTGACAGAACAGCTAACATCATCTGTAAAAATGGCACACCGTTGCTTCGTGCTGAGAAAGTGTGAGAACAGAGGACGCCCGCAGTTTCTGGAAAGCGTGGCACTCGTCATCGCTCGAACGAAAGGTTTATAAACCTCTCGAAAGATGCTTGCAGCGCTTTGGTTCTCACGTACAGAAGTTCTTGAGTTATCCTCGTTCATAGCTATCATTCTATACGTGGTTGTTTCCTAACCACAATAAAAAAATAAAAAAGTGACAATCTTTGAGTCACAATTGGATGAAACCTCCCGTCTCGCTTTTTTATCTGATTTGTTTTCTTCACTCCATCGCGTTTTGCTGAAGTGATTTGATCTTTCTTTTTTTTTTAATTTTATACTAATCGCCTACCGTCCTTCTCTTCTCCCCAGCCTACTCTCTCTTCTTCTCGTTCTGTTGTGGCAATATTGTTCCCTTCGCATTCGCTTATTTCAGCATTCGCATTCACATCGCGCATTTTCATTTCTCATCTCCTCAAACGCATATCCTCCGCCTTCTTATTTACCCGCTGCTCTATACCTATCAACCAATTTTGGTTGTACTAGCTAGTCGGTTAGCTGTAATCTTTCGTCCGATCCACCCCTCCGTGCCTCCGCGTCTGTGTTGCATCTCTTGCGCGTCAGTCCCGCTTGCGCTTCTGCAAATACAGAGCTCATTACTTAGTTCTGCACTGTTTTCTTCTTGCACGCCTGAGCGTTACGTGCTTGCAGCTATTAAGATGATGTGGCTCTATAGAGGTATTCTCCCATGGAGGAAGGAATACTAAGGAGAGGCCCTGACGTCACATTCGTGAAGCCACCACATCGCGAACACCCGCATCGCCTCCTAGCGAAGGAGGAGCGAAACATTTCGCGATTTCCGTTGCGGCGTTTGCAAGCGCATGCGCGCATCGCGAAACTTTGCAGCTTTTTTTGCTTGTTTGTTTTTCGCCATGCAAGCGGTGTAGTCGATTCACGCATGCTGCTCTCTCTGTGTGTTCTTTAGGAAAGCTACGCAATGCCCAGATCGCGTGCACTGCGGACAGTACCGGTTGTCACTTTTCATGTGTACGTATACGCTCCCTTCATTGCTGATCACTAGGGCATGGTGTTTGCGTGCGAAGCTCTCGGATGTGCGCTCTGTTGCGTGTTACTCATTCTGTAAACTCAGAACTCGTGGCGTCTGACGCGCCGTACTTAACATGCGCTGAAGGCATCGTACGTTTTAGAGTCTGTGTCGTTCAACGAAAGGGCAATAAACTTTTGTTGTTATTATCGGACTACGTGCTTGTGTTGTGTGCGCACTGGAATTACAAACTTTACGTGCACGATCGCGTATACAATACAGCGGTGTCCTCTTTTCGACGTGAAGTTACGTCAACTATAGGTTGGCGTTGCGCCGAATAGCTACTGCGCTCACTGCATATACACGAGCAGAACCGCTAATCAGGCAATAGATCGAGAAATCGGGCTACGAGAAAGAAAAAGAAAGATCTAACGCCCAGCACAACGCGTAAGTCACTGCTAGGTGAGTTCGCATACGGTGATGGAGGGGCTGAATGTTTTTGATTGCGGCACGTGCCGGTACTTTCTGTACTGTTGAATAAAAACGCTCCACGAAGAATTTCAGCACGCAGCGCTCGGGCCTGGCACGCACGAACAGCTTGGTAAACGTCTGCTTGCAACGTTTTACTACGTGCGAACCGCACAATGCGCGCTAAGTTTACGCCGGGACTACAAATCTGCGCAGAAGCGAACCACCGCGGAGAGCACGCCGCGGGGCGTCTGCTGTTTTGTTTGCCCCATACCGGTTTGTTTGCCCCATAAATCTGACGTCACTTCCGCCACACTTTTCGCAATGCATTGGTATACGATAGGGCTTTTTCCTTCCTCCATGTATTCTCCTATATACGTACAACTAATCAAAACCAAGTGGTCAGGCTCACGCCACGCGCTAGCACTTCAAATCGAATAGAACTCGCAATGAGCAGAGATGGAATATTCGTCCAGTAAAAAAGAAGGGGCACGAGAAATGAAGGGCAAACATTCGCGGTAAGTCGTGTACGCCTTCTGTACAATAAGCCAAAGCATGTGCTGGTCTCTCGGTTTCACAACCGCGCCATTTATCGGTTATTTCTTGATGCTCGGCTAAGTGCTCCTCCTCTCGGAAACGAATGAAGCGTACAGGAGAATGAGTGAGCTTTTTAATTATGCGAGCAGCAAAGTTTTTATTAGGCCTATATAGCTGCATATGCGTCCGTATTAGGAGCATACCTAACGTGTTTGAAGTTTTCGGTTCTATTCTCGCGTTTGCCTCCAACGCATTACGTTATGAGGTTGTAAGCGCCGCTATTACGCGGCATGTCACGGTTTTCCTACACGTATCATCCGCAAATACTTGTTCTTCTCAGCTTTTCTCTATACTTTGCTCTTGTTACGCAATACTAGTTGCGCGACGACTGTTATATGTCGAAATATTGCTCTTTTAGCTTCGAAAAAAAAAACGGTGGCCGGCGATAGCCCGTCTCTGTGTTTTGTATTCCCACCTAATCTCATTTCGCATTCGACCGAGCGGCTCGCGTAATAGAATTAATAGCCCATACCATTACAGGCATTGTACCTTGGACGCTGACCGTGAGTGTTTTGTAAAATTTAAAGATACGCTAATTATCGGTCTTTGCGGCCGCACGCTTCATTAATTTAATATGCGAACCGACGTTTGATCTTTACAAGAATATAGGTCAACCAGACCTTGTAAGAATAAAGAGATCGAAGCGTACATGTCGGGCAAACAGTTAACCCTTTCCTACTCAGTGCAGTGTCGCTGGGTGGGCTGATTATAATAATAATAATTATTATTATTATTAAATGGGCTTGCGGCCGAGGTTGGCGTCATGTATGGTGACCGCTGCGTCTTCTCTCTTTGACTAACTGTGCATAGCAAAGACAACGTGGCGCAAACAAACGCCCAAACAAAACAAACACTGTACACAGCAAGCATTCACTGACTCTCTCAAACAGAAAGGAGGTAATATATTAAGGAAGTCTAAAAAACTCCCAAGCAATTAGTCTACATTAAGTTGAGCGTAGCTTAAATTGTCTTTCAAGGAATACAAACTTTGAGTTTTTGCAGTATCTCGCAGATTCAATTTTTGTCTCGTTTCTGCGCACATGAGACACCAGCGGGAGCGAAAAGCGAGTCTTTTTTTTTTGTAATAACCGACATTGTTTTATGTCTGGGTTCACCGAGAACTGAAGGACGTCATTTCGTTGTCACGGAAACTACGTCGGTAACACGACATGCGAATGACTCCGAAAATTAATTTCTCAGGACAAAAGACATTGGTCAAGGTGCCCGATTGGTTGCCGGGCCACTTCGGCAACTCAGTTACCACGAGCCCTTGCTGAAGGTCACCAACGTAAGTCGTCTGGAAAGTGGAGACGCGGCACCATACACGTCCACGTCAAAGGCTGCCGTGAAGGCTTAATAACAGTACGCACTGTGCACATAGTATTTTTTTTAACATCGTGCAAAGCTGCAACTGCGTCTATAGATGAAGGCACGTTTCAATTTCGTGTTAGGAACGATTCTTACGAAAGCGGGATCAACCATCATTTCTTGCGTCGTTTTCGATAAGTCATCTCCGAGAAAAAAAAAAAGGCTTCAGTTTGCTATACAGACGCGTCATATAGTTGATGTAACAGCACCTTTTCTATATATAACACCTGTAGTCGATGTCGATAGAACGCGAGACCCACGTGCAGCTCTGCAACTGTATAGCGCGACGTTTCTTACCCTTCCTTTATTTCTCGCCAAAGTTGCGAAATCACAGCGCGCACTGTGGAGCGCTCAAAAGGCGCTGTCCTTCGTAAAAAAACTGAACTTTTTCCCACTGAACAACGAAGTAGACGGGCTCTGACACCACGTCCACGGACTATTTCATTCTTCTCTTAAACTTCTGCCCAAATGTACCTGCGCAGTCGACGCGCGAGCCCAAAGCGTTAGCTTCGCGAACGCCTGAGCTTCACTTCTCTGATGTCGCACGCTATACATGTCTCTTCTCGTCCCTAGAAACAAATGGGCCTCGTATATTGGACGTGTTACAAAAATACCTCGCTGGACAGCACGAACTGTTCTTTTATTCTCGCGAGACGCATATACCTACCTGGACGGCGTCGCTTTTCCCGCGAACTCTGAAGTTTCGTTTTGTTTATGTTTACTCGTCCTTGTATATACCATTATGCGGAGAGGCACTCGCCCACACACGACGAGAGGGCCACTGCTTGCGGGCTGGGGGTGACGGAGGGGAGGGGGGTTGCGGCGCCTCCCATGTTCTTCGAAGCAATCTGCCGCGCGGCGCACTCGAGCGCTAGCGGAGCGCGACGCGCCTGTGCTCAAGCTACGGGCTCTATACGGCGTCGTTGTCGCATACCGACGGCTCCCGCTGCGTTGCTGTGCGGCTTGAAATTCTCTCGGGGAGAGAGACGGGTCCTTGCGCCACGATGCGTCCCCGCGCCGCCCGACTGCGTCGCTGCTCGTTGCCGACGACACGCGATCCATCAGGATTCCTTCTTCCTCCGCATGTATGTACGCGTCCAAGACGGAAGGCGCCGCTCTGGTGCTGATGGAAAGAGTACAAAGGAAAGGGAAGGTCAGGCTGCCTGCGAAAGAACAAGCGCATAGGTTGACAAATGCGTTCTGGCCGCTATAGCGCAGCCTATGCCTTCTTTTACTTTGTGTATTATGCTTTCATTTCTTTTAATATTGAAGTCGTACGTGTATAATAGAGCAATAAGGCTTATGCGTGACCTCGTAATTGAGCCATCGAATGAGCGGCGAGTGCGACTCGACGACAAAGCCACGCAGAGAACGGGGGCAAGAGAAATGAAGGAGCAGCGAAATTCCTCAACGCATTCCAGCTGGTGTACCAGGTCTACACGTCTACAGCATCTTCCACTCAATGACATAGCGTACTTACCTCGCAGACGAGCTCGCGCGTGCGTTCATTTCATGTAGTCGCGATTATTGCGTTGAAGTCCGTGACAGACTTCCAAGTGCTTCGAGTGGGGCTTTACGAAACGATGATTTCGTCACAACAGTCCACGTGCCTAACTGCGAGCGTCTTCTTACTGCGTCGTTGAGTCCACGGTAAAGCAATAATGGTTTAGAGGGACACTGAACACTGGGTGATTCGGCACACTTGTCTTGGTCGGCTTGTCTTGACCTGGACTTGACTTTATGAGACCAGCTATAAGATCCTGTAAACCAACGCTGTGGTAGTTAAGGTGCGCGACGCTTTGTTGTTTGTTGTTTCTTTTTTCTTTTCTTTTTGACGCCATGTGGCGTTTACCAGCCGCTCGTGTCGAATATAACTGCCCTTTTCGGCAGGGAAACGCTAAATCTAGGATGACCCTGCGCTGATGGCGAGTTAAGTTAGCGATAAAGACATGTTGTCTGGTAAGGAAGATGCCAGAAAAGAAAGTGAATGGTAGGCATCGTTTCAATAACTTACATAACAATAATGTAGGTAATGCCTTACAAGTACTTCGCGCTTCAAGCATGTCTCCTATCGCCGCCTTGATAAGCCTTCTCTACTCCTACATGTCGCTTATGATAAATAATATGATCGTGCCTGATAAAAAAGAAATTGACGAAGTGAATTCGACAGCTAAGTCATACCTGCTTCTCAATTTCCTTCATAAGATTTCCTTCTAAACCTAAGGCTCTAAAGCTTCTAGAAACTTATAGCTCAACACTCAGTATATACGACATATCATTTCGGAGGGCATGGCCGTGTTACGGGCAACACGAGGGCATCCAACCCACTGCGCTTGCTCCGTCGTGTGCGTACTACTGCGCCCGGCAAATTGGTGGCCTTCGTCACGCTAGCTGAAATGGGGCGCAGCTGCTTGGCCTTTACCGCAGTACCTGTTTTCCGCGGCTACATAAAAGGGAAGGGCTCTGTAGCACGTATATAATAGTGAACCACCAACGGCCCGGCGTCGTCTGTGGACGTGCCTTGACTTCGTTCAACGCGAGGATCGAACGATGCCCTTCCTGCTCTCATCGTCCCGGTTTAGCTATATCGTCATCAGATATTGCCGGGAAACGGCCGGGCGCAGTAAAGAAAAGCGAAGGTAAAGGCGGAGACATTGAACGGATGCGAACGACTCCAGTGACCGGACCAGTTAGGGGCCTGCAGGGTGCCAATTCGTAGCACGTAATCTAGACAAGGGCGTGAGTTGTTAAAATGGCTGATGGGGCGAGTTGGTGATTCGTGATACTTAGCAATACGAGCGCGCAGCCTAAACAGGGACTTAGAAATAAAAGGACAAGCGCATGTCCTTGTTTTCCGAAGTCCCTGTTTAAGTCGCGCTCGTATTTCTAAGGGCGTGAGGTGTGGAAACGACAATTTTTGTATATGCCGAAATTAACAGCGCAATTGCGCGTAAACACACGCTTCAGTTCTGCTATGTTCTGTTCTAACTGGCTCGCTGGGGAGAGGTTGAGGTTTCTGCGCCCTCCGATACATCATTTTTATGCGTCAACGAAAGAGAAAATATTTATTCATTCAAACGTCTCAAAAATCTTAAAAACTTTCATATCTTGCAGGTAATGTTCTCCTGGTCAAGGAATGAAACTAACGTAGAAACCATCGTAAGTAGCGCAACTAGACAGGACACACAGCAAGGAACAGACGAGCACAGGCGTACTGCCCGTCTGTTCCTTGCTGTGTGTCCTTTCTAGTTCCGCTACGTACGATGGTTTCTGTGTCAAAACACCAACTCGCCCAGCAGTCAACTCTTCTAAAGAATAAAACTAAGGATGGATATTTGTCAGGGTGTTCGCACTAGCATGTCCGTGAACCAGAAAGCTCGCCATATCGATGTGCATTGCATTTGATCTTGTTTTTCCTTTAATTATGCACGATGTGGAGCCCAGCAGCGCGGTATACGGGAACAGTGGATAACAGTTGTTTTGTCTGAAGCAATACAAGCACGCATTTTGCATTGCAATGCTTATATACAGACACGCCTTAGTCTATTCAGTTTCCTGTAATTCCAGACCAGAGACTGCTTCTGTTTAACCTCCCTGTCTTTCCTTTCTCTCTCTTCTCTCTCTCTCCGGACCTTCGGAATAAAAATGGCTACGTTGACAAAGTGCTCTTACACGAAAACTGCTTACACGTTGTACATACATATTTAACGAGACACACACCGCTGACCAAGATAGGAGAGAGCTTGAGCAAGGCTGCATGTCATGTCTTTCGTTGTCGTCGAAACCGTGGTCGTCCCCGTTCTGTATCACTTCAATGTCGCAATGCTTCTGCGATTTCGGCGCTATATTTAGATCTACGCCAGAGTCAGACGAAGGTCACTGCAATCCATACATCCGATCCTCATGACAAGATAGGTAAAAGCGAAGTAAAGGCAGGGAGGTTAACCAGATTGTACCCGGTTTGCTACCCTACACGGGGGGAGGGGGAAGGGGAGAAGAAAGAATAGAGAGAGGAAGGAGGAAATGGGGAACAAGTAATACGCGCACACACATCAGTGTTCACCGCACACACACAGACAGTCACAACCCAGAAATATTTGACATCGGTTCCTCTGCGAGATGTTAAAAAAAGGCTTGCAAGTGTTTGTTTGTGGTCACCGGGGCCAGAGCAAACTCAGTCCGTCTGCCCATCCCCCCCGACAGTACCTGTTTGTGGTCATCAGGGACAACAAACTGCGTCCTCTGTATAAACAAACTACGTCGCCAATGTTTTCGCTTCGTCGTCTCTACTAGCGACGTCAGCCAGTAGCCGGGTTAAAAACAGAGCAAGTTTCCGCCACCGCGATAGGTCAAACAACACACCTCGTCGTATAGTCCTCGCCGCGTTGTGCTTCGCTGCCACGCTCGCTGCGTACGCGCGCCATCATCGAAAAGACGCCGGCACCGATGACGCCGCATTGGCAAGCCTATTCTAAAACTAATGAGCTGCCTAAGCGAGTCAATGCCAGCGCTGAGTGAGCGCTGACGCGCTATTTTAGGGCAGGGAAGAAAAAGGCCCTGTCAGACGCGGACGCCGCGCAATTGCTCATCGCGAACGTAGTTAGGTGAAGTAACGTCGAGACAGCGAAGACGTTAGAGAGGGGGGACCTTGCGAAAGCGCGTCCTTAAGGCGACGACCAGCCGGCGACGCCGATCCGAAAATCAAATAAGCAAGCATTGTGAGGAAGCCAAGACAGATTTTTTGAAGGGATACGAGAGACCTTATAAGGGTCACTTTCGACAACAAATCATTCTAGAATGTCTTGCTACATCATTTTCTTATATTTGCTTCGCACTCCTACGATTCTACGTGTGCAAAAAAAAAAAAGAGGTGCGTCACCGTGAGTTTGCACGCTGGATTTGTAATCGGCTAGCCTTTACTAAAGTGCATACGTCGGAAAGACAGGCGATTTCCTCACTTTGTTTACCCACTCGATCTGTCCCTTACTTGTTTACTTTGCCACCATAGGCGTGCGCGGGGTTCCCCATTAGGAGGTGGGCAAAGGTTCGTCGCACCGCCCCCCCCCCCCCACCCTACGAAATCAATGTATGGGGCAGATTTTGTGCCCCTCCCCCTCTTAGGTGACTAGAAGGGTCAATGTCCGGGGCAGATTTTGCGCCCCCCCCCCTCTTAGGTGATTGGGGGGGGGGGCGGCCGCCCCCCCTGTCCCCCCTGTGCGCACGCCTATGCTTGCCACTTAAATGGTTAAGGGAGGCGTGCAGCTAAGTGCTAAATAAGTCAACGCATGTGTACAAACGAGTGATGTAGGTTAGTTGCGTGCAACAGTCAGCGTTCGTTCGATAGCAAAAGCCGGGTTAGCGAACACGACTGACGATAGTTTTTCTCTTTCCCACTTGTGCCTCAAACGTTGCCAGTAATGAAGCACTTGTGTTATATTGTGAATATCGTGACACTGTCATCGACTAGATAGATAGAAAGATGGAGAGAGAGAGGAGATCCTTAATGAAGCTCAGTGAGCTTTGTCATGTAGGCACACCCAGCATTTCGGATAGGTATGATGATAACTGAAATTATACGCACAGTGCACTACACAGGCATACAACTCTCACAGAAGAAGAACGGCAATCTAGGCGAGTTGGTTAATGTACATTTTAAAGAGTTTGCAGCGCAAGAAAGTAAGTGCTGAAAGAAGAGCGACACAGTGAAGTAAGGAAAGCAAAAAGGGAGAGCGCTAGAATATGCGTCCCTCCTTGCTTTCTCTACTTCAGTGTGCTGCTTTTCTTTCAGCACTAACGTTCTTGCGCTACAAACTCTTTAATATTCACTGAAGAAGCCACTGGTGAATAGACGAACTAGTTTAGGTAGCTTGGCGCGTTTTTCACGACGCACCCGCAGCACTTGTTTGTGGGCCAAGTGCGGGTCCATTTGACCGTTCAGGAGAACGCGCTCAAAAACTGAAAAAAAAAAAAAAAACGTGATGACAAGTACGCGCATTTAGTTGCGCACGTCAGTATCTGCACTGGTTGTGCCAACTAGTTTGCAGGGACGACGATTCTAAGCAAAAACCTTCGAGGACGCACGAGCTTCGCCTTCAAGAGTAGAACGCGATAGCGTAATCGGGACCCGTGCGCATCGCCTTCTCAATTGCTAGCCTAGCTTCCGTTCTCGATGCATGCCTCAACCATGCCGTAAGGAAATGAACGACTGTGCGCGTAACATTGACTGTTTCAAACCATCCTGGACTGCCTACTGCAAGTACAATTGTTAAGTGCCCACTACTCCATATAATCCTTCCTTTTGCGAACACGCGAACCTACGCAGCTGTTCACTTTGCTGATGCTTTTGCAGCTGATGATGATTAAATATCTCTGAGGGCGTTGTACTGGGTGGGCCTTTAAAACACCCACTCGCTGCGCAGTTCACATGTTTTGACGCCTGGCGCTATCCTACGCCTTTGCCACGCAATATTACATGCGTTAAGGAGACTTTTTCCACTACATGACACTCATATCGTTTTTTTTTGTTTTTTTTTTGTTTTTTGCAGCAGTTTCAAGCAATAGCGTGTCTCTGTGGTAGAACACCTGCTTGCCACGCAGACAGCCTTGGTTTGGTTCTCATTGCAACCCAAAAATTTGTATTATTTATTTGCATCTTTCTCGATTTTTCGGTCACAGACAAGATGATTTATCGCTCAGAACCAACGACACGGACGCCGACAGCGGAATTTCTGCAAAACGAGCTCTTTAACACTATCGCGTTAAAAACAGACAAGACCGTGCGTATCAGCTTAGAAGCCTATCATATTAAGAAATTCGGAGACAATTACTTCAGCACTCTTTCTCTTTGTTCGATGCAGAGTTTTATCTTCCGGATGCGGCTATCGGGTTTTCGAATAGAATGACAGACTAAACATCACGATTTGTGGTGCTACATCTTTTGGTGGCTGTTTTTGCCTTCTACATTGTTCGCTTGGTATCAGCCCTTTTTCACACGTCATTCTCTTGTCTTTCTCATGCTTCCCTTCGGCATTTAAAAGAGGTGTCTTTTTGCCATTAAACTCAGTTGTCAGTCAGCGCTTGTGTTTGGTATCTCCTCCATAGCCGTTTGTTTGCGCCGTTACTTTACATTTCACTACGAACCAACTCGCCCAGTCAGAAGAATTGTTGAACCGAAATATGAGCTCCACAGTCATTTCATGGCGCTCCACCGCAGTGGGGCAGCAATACTTCACTGCGACGACACCTTACTCTAACGGCTCCGTCTCTGCGAACGATCTCTCAGTGACACCGCATTCGATGTCCTGGTTATACAGATTTGATGCGCGATTATTTAAAGCTCTTGCGAATGCTATCAGTTTAAGGCAATCCAGCGTGGCAAGCGTCGAAGCGGCAACATGGCACATGTAGAAGTCGTCTCTTAACGTAGCCTCTTTTATTTTGCTTTTTTCCTTACGTCATCCGCATTTCAAGTAAACAATAAGCAGTGACAGTTAACTTCCCCCACACTTTCCAGACTTCATTATGGCGTGGTTCCGAGTGACTGTAACTAACAAGAAGAAGGATCAAGCCCCTAACTTTCACTTGCTCGTGTCGTTTAAGAGGCCGGAGACCAAAATGGTTCTTGCGAGCTTCGGAGCGTTTAAAAACGATACTGGCTATGAACAAGACAAAGACGAGAGCCCATACGGCGTTAACGACGTGCTCCTGCCAAGAGTGCGGGAGACAAATTATCTAGGCCTGTACTTTTTGACAGCGCTGTGATCGGCCCCTCTCCCTTCAGTTCTTTCCCCTTTCCTCTCTCGTCCATTGCTTAAACGCGGCGGGCGCTTCTCTTTCCGACATATTTTCAGCGTCATGCACAACTGTGAATGTTCAAGAGGACTTTAAGCCCTGCTTCGCTTAACTACGAAGAACGGAAGGAGGTCAAGAGAGGATTTAAAGTTTAGGAGGTCAACGTAGAGAGAGAGAGAGAGAGGGTTCAAGCTAAGCCTCATCCTTGGGTCAACGTTTCGAGAAGGGCACTTGTCATCGTCAGGACAGGAACAAATTTTCTTAGCGGAGTTTACATATGTCAGTCTTAAGAGTCATGGACCGAAAGACGGTGTTTTCCCTCCTTCTAATTCAATAAACGCAGGGGAAAAAACCCCTAGCTTCCGCAAATTGTTTCCTGTACCACGAAGTGAAGGAGAATGTGAACCCTCTAACGGGCTTTCCCGCAATTCTACATAAGAAAAAAAAAGCAAGAGAAAAATGACGAAGCTAGTTTAAGTGAACAAGCGCTGTAGTAACATTGCGCGCCGCATAACACAAGTGGCTGGCATGTAAGTGCAGTGTCGACATTAGAGCACCAGAACCGCAAATATGAGCTACGGTTATTTGGGGCACGTCACCCTCTTCACGTTGGGTAAAATCCCTCATCAAGACTCTCACAAGTAGCGAACCCAGTTATAATCAAAGTCTAGGGGGGGTAATCATGGACGAAACCCATAAGCCCCGTGAAACGATCATTATTTTCCCCCAGAGTCTTCTTGTAACTGAAAAATTATTCTACGAATGAAGAGTACGGAAGAGTTTTTTTTTTCTTTCTAATAAGCACCGTACCTGTATGGTACCAAGACCGCAAATGGTGCTAGCTGGCTCACAATACTAAGGCTGCAGGTTACATATATGCGGAGATTATGAGCCCATGTTAGTTAAAACCAACTGATGATCTCGTATAACCAAAAAAATACTGACATGTGATGTATAAGTGGTCGATGTAAAAAGAGAGCTACCTTTTCATGTGAACGTAACTCAACCAGTCGCAGAAATGAGTGTTACATGGTACTAACAAGAGCCTACTTGACCTGTTTGTTTAACTGTTGTGGAAGCTCTCACGTCTGTTAAAATGAACATATTGTGAAATTGCTTTTGTCAATACCCATATGTAATGGTATTGCGTATCGTTTCTATATTTGCTAATATTTGTGCATATAAAAATTATCTACTCTGCCTGTATATAAGAACTACGTAACAAATCATCCTTTCACTGCTGCTTTACGGGTGGCCAGAGCATATATAGTCAAGCAGCGCAAATGCGGCTTTTTTTTTCGGTTCTCCTACCTTTCGCTTTAACATTGCACTGTTTATGACGAACATAAAAGTTGATTGATTGATTGATTGATTGATGATTGATTGATTGATGATTGATTGATTGATTGATTGATTGATTGATTGATGATTGATTGATATTTTGTTATGCAAACTGATGTAGGTTATTTTTTTAATAGGCAAATCACACATCAGGCCCTAGGTAACTTATTCGTGCACTCTTTTAATGCTACTCCTATCGCACAAAAGCATCGGTGTTCGTTTCCGCTTGTGAAATGTCGCTAAATCACCATGATTTTCCGAAAGTACCTGTGATAAGTGTGATTGTGCATGACACTCTCGAAAGCCAATATCTCGTTGTCATGAATCACGCTTTTCTTTTAGCCGCTATCTCACAACTCATACACACTACTGGTGATTGGCCATGCCGTAGGCGTTTCTGGCGCTCTTAACGAAGGCCTTCGGTGGTTCGTGATAGTTTCTGTTCTTTTGCGTCACTTCTACCAGTACTCGTTCTATTCCTGTCGCAAGTACCCGCACCGGACAGACCACCCCCCCCCCTTTTTTTTTTCGTGGTCGGAACGTGCCTAGGCAGCTAACACTGCGGCTATAGATAGCGAGGCTCAATCCTAATTAATGAGAGAGCCGGGCCGCGTCGTCGTAATCGCAGTACGAAGTGGCGCGCATTGTCACTGACGTTGGATAGCAGCGCAAACGCAACGCAACGGGATAAATAGAAAAGAATAAAGGGGGAATAGTAAATATAGACACATGGCCGGAAAAAACTAAATTCGTGGCTTGGTGGCTTGGTATGCGAATAGTACGTGCACTTTGAAAATTGCCACCAAGTCGACTTGGCGAAACGTTCCCAAAGAACTTTCTTGGTAACTTGGCGCTTAGGCTTGACCTACATTTTCACTTGCGGAGTGAGATTTTCAAACTTAAAAGAAAAAAAAAAAAGAGGCAGATGAGCGACAGAGAGCGAAGCGCTTAACTATGCTTATCTATGTGGTATCTCCTTTACAGGTGTCGGTGATTCAATAAATGTGTTTGTGTGCTTTTTACAGTTGCAAATAATAGGTTTTCAAGAACACCATGTTTTTCTAGGATATGTAGAACAGACAAACATGGCAACTATAATAAAAAAGAATTATCGCAAAATAGTAATAGGAAACAAAGCAATAGGTTGTCATGCTGTACGGGTTGCGAGTTCAATGGAGCGTGTATTAGTTCGAGTCAAAGTGAAAGCTAAGAGACAACAGGGCCGCCCGCATACTAGATAGTTATATGGTATTTTTTTACTATTATTGTATCTATTTAAGGGAAGCTTCAGGCAACAGGGAAGCGACTGGCTAGGGTGAGCTTAAGGAATTTGTAATAGATATACATCACCTATGCACCTACCTTTTATAGTCATGGTGTTGGTGGTTATATCATGGTTATAGTCATGGTGATAGCAGGTGTTGACAGCGATTCTAGAGCACTTACCAACAACGGCAATCCGTCTAAACATGAAAGTTAAGTGTCCCTCTACAAGTATCGCATAAAAATTTCCGTTCCCTGCGAGAAATATAGAAGAAAGCGAAAGGTGGTCGAATCTCATAGTACAATCAATCAATCAATCAATCAATCAATCAATCAATCAATCAATCAATCAATCAATCAATCAATCAATCAATCAATCAATCAATGAAATTTTTATTCGACAGGCAATAGGCAACAAAAAACGTGGCAGCAGACCCGATAAACACTTGCTGTAGTCGTAATAGAGAACCGAGTGTTGTTGTTCGCTAAATTTGTTATCATAGTCATCGTTGGCATTAGTGTGGATTATGATGAGCATGATAAGGACGAAGATTATGGTGGTTGTGGTAGTGGGAAGCTCCCTAAATAAGAATCGATGGGCGCCAGTGCCGCACCGGTGATCGTGACCGAAAGGAAGAGACACCGGCGCGAGTGGGTAGGAAATCCGTGCCATTGTCTCCTCAGTGGAGCCGAGTGCGCGAACGTGAATTGTTTGCGAACGGCGTTCACTTGATGGAAGGCCGGGGCAGATGATGAAGTGGTCCCGAGACGACGCGGCAGAAAAAAAAAAGTGCTCGCAGCAGAAAGTGAATAAGGGTAGAGCAAAAGGAGAGGGCTTTCTTTCTTTCTTTTTTTCTTTCTTTCTTTCTTTCTTTCTTTCTTTCTTTTCTTCTGCTTCTCTCTTTTTTTATCCTGCTCCTGTTACGCATTCGTACCTTTGCATCGTGGCGGTCTCGTTTGGCACTCTTGAGCATGCTGCGCGTGAAGAGGACCTTGGTAACGAGCTCTGCAATTTGGCGATCGACACGTCTGCGTTCTCGCCTCGTTCCTTCCATGTCGCTTTTGACGCTACCTTTACTCCCTTTTTGTACTTATTAGTAGTGATTGGTTCCTCGTAGCACCTGCGCCGTGGCGACCGCACCAAGTTAGCGAAATTGTGCCTTTGTACGCACTACTAGACAAACGAAAGCAGTCGCATTTATATGTAGACATGTGGGCATGTTTATCTTTTCCTGACTCAAGCGCAAAACCTTGCTCTCGTATGCTGCCTCACCGTAGTTTCTTATGCATTTGTGACACACTGCTTCAAATGCTGCGAAAAATGCAGGCAAACGGGCTCGTCCCGTCCCCGGTTTATGCACTTGTATTTCTTCGCTATGTTGGCCTCCGCGTTCATTCAGGTCACCTCAGGCTGGCGCTGGAGTTCACGTCCGACACAGGCTTATTTGGTTGCAAAAAAGCCTCGTATGAAATTCCGCTGCGTCTAGAAAAAGAAAAAAAAAGAAAAATTCATATGTTTATTGAACCACACTATGCATTCGCCTGATATGTCTATAATGCGAAAGCCGATTGTATTTATCGTTCCCCCCACCAACCCCATATCTTTCTGCACCTAACGGGGTTTTGCATTGCCTCCAGGATCGGAGTCATTGCATGCAATCCGCAACTCCCGTGGTTTTGTACTGCCTCCGTGATCCGCCTACCTGTGGCCAAGCGATGATGCTCTGTAAGGACGTCACCTGGCGTCATTGTGACATCACAAACATTGGCGATCTGTGATGTCACGATGACGTTGTGATGTGATGTAATCTCTAGGACAAGATGCGAGAGCTTACGAGACCTCACAGTCTCCTAGTCATGCGCAAGTCTTGCATACGGAAACGCCAACATAACCACTTAAGGCTTTCGCTTTAAGAAATGGCGAGGTGCTTTGTATACCTCCGCGGCCTCCAGCCTGCGCATCACTATAAAAACTGTCGCAACTCTATCGTTACAGTCGAGGACTCACACTCAGTTTCTTCGTCACATCTCAGTTGCCAAAAGGATATAACAAAAACAATGGAAAATCCCCTCGAAATCTCAACTACGAGCCTTCCCTTAACAAGGTAAGTCAGGTGGCCGTTATTGCGTCACGCCGCCCGACCAATCACGTTCCTTGGTGAGAATTCCCACTTAGCGATCCGCATAAATACAGAAAAGAAGGACACATGGCAGACAGCATCAGAGTTGAGTCACCATATCCGCTATTGGCGAAAGTGGAACCCTCTTTAATTTGTGCGTCAGCCTTAGTCTAACAAAAGCTTTTTCCCGATCGGACTTACCGGGACATGAATGCTAATACGATCTCACTTTTAAAAAATACTATAAAATATGCATCCGTAGCCGCTCTACCAACGCATATAAGTGACGGCAATTGTTCCTGATGCCGCGATCTGGACGATTATGATTTGCGTGGAAAGCCGCGCGCGTACAATAATGCTGACGTGTTTGCCTTGGACTTCAACCAATAAAGGTTGCGAAAGTATGGGCAGGCCCCTTTAATTTACTTCAAATCTTTGTTTTGTTTTGTTCTATTTATTTTCTTGCGGTTCACGTGCAAGGCTCTAAAACTTGGAGTTAGCCGTTAATGCATACGCACTGGCTGCTTTGTGCTGCGATCAATTTCCTTATCTTAATGGCATTAATCTCGTTCATGCTTCTTTATATTTATGTTCTCGTTGTAGGCTTCCAGAGTTGCCCAATAAATGCGAGGCAATCTTCGAATAAGGCAATAATAATTCTTGGGGTTTTGCGTGCCAATACCTCGATGTGACTATGAGGCAGGCCGCGGAGGACGGCTCCGGAAAATTAGACCACCTGGGTTCTTTGCTAGAGTTAAGGCTTGGGCAAGTTGGTTCATTGTTGGTCGTCCAGTGTCTTCCTTTGTGTTCGTTTAAAATTCAGCACCGTTTTCCCTTCTTTGGGGTTCTTTACCTACTGACATCGCACAGTGAACGGGCGTGTAGCAATTCTCCTCCATCGAAGTGAGACCACCGCGACCTGGATCGAATCTGCGCATTTCGGGTCAGCAGCCGAGCGCCGACCAATTCATTCTGCTTTGGACAACGTTGTTGTTCATGGATGAGACGTAAAAAGGAGCAAATGCGCGCTTATGCCGATAGGTCAGTTTTCGATAACCAGGCCTACGAGATGTACTCGTAAGCTTTTTCTTAAATTTAAGTTTTTCTGGATGCGGCGATGAGGCTTGCTTGGCCTGCCTGCCCCAACGTGGGAGCGACCCGCAGTCTTGCCCCTATAAAAACGGGGCGAAGATTCTTCCGGACCCGAATAAAGTTATCTATCTATCTATCTATCTATCTATCTATCTATCTATCTATCTATCTATCTATCTATCTATCTATCTATCTATCTATCTATCTATCTATCTATCTATCTATCTATCTATCTATCTATCTATCTATCTATCTATCTATCTATCTATCTATCTATCTATCTATCTATCTATCTATCTATCTATCTATCTATCTATCTATCTATCTATCTATCTATCTCTATCTATCTATCTATCTATCTATCTCAAGATGGTCTTTCCCAGATTAGGCGCCATCATGGCCGGCGATTGCACTTGCAATCCGGAAGATTGAAGCCAGAAAGGCAGCGATGAAAGGACCGACGCAACACGTCATGTACTCAGTTGACCATTCTTATTAACTTCGTTTCCAGTTACACTAATTTAGTTGTAGATATCCGCTGAAAAACCAATATGGCCGAAGCCAAATGGGAGGAATATGAAGCGATGGTCCTGAACCCTACATACTTCAAACAGACTGTGCGAGGGTTTTTATGCTAGGGCACCGAGGGACACAGGTGTTCGTCGAGCTGGTGTCTTTGGTCGCGATTTCTCTCACTATTTTTAAAATCGAGTCTCTTATAAATAGCACCTTTCTTCTTGAAATGATGAATAAAAGAGGCTGGCGCCTTTATGGCGGCACCAGCTACTCCTTGTCGCTCAGCAGACGAAATATTCAATAAAAATAATAACAAGGGCGCAAGATGTCATACAGTAAAACAGAAGATGTGAAAATACAGTACAATCAAACAGCACACGGGTCACAAATAGTCGAGCACAAGTTCAGGTAGGTAAAATAAGTTCACATGAAAGCACATACTGTGTCGGTCAAGGATTCATTTCAGGCGCGAACGTAGTTGCTGTGTACTACTCAAATGAGAAAGAAAGGTGAAGGAGCACTGTGATACGATAGCAAAATCAGAGTGACAATAGAAAGTGAATGTTCTTTTCTTTAAGCAACGCCTGCTTCCACGCAAATCAAACGTCAGCTGCTGCTGCCTGCAGATGCGAGAGGAGTCCACGAATGCGTGCAACACGTGTTTCTTTCTTTCCCCAAGCTGCACTCGACGTCATCTATGGCTCCGTGAAGAAAAATGACGCACCTAAACAACGCAATAACGACGTTCTTCCTGCCGCAAACACGTCAGAACCCCCAGCAGGCTGCGCGTGGCTGTTCGTTGTTTGTCCTCGCTGTTGTCCTCACTGTTGTTGTTTGTCCTCGCTGATGGTGTCTTTAACAGCAAAGCCGTTTAAGCTATCGGTAACTTGTGCTCCGTCGTGCAAAACTCGTCAGGTAAGTATGCGACACAGGAATTGGGCAAGCCTACTACCGTGTACGGCAGGTGCAATGTGTCAAACGAAAACAAACACGTAAAAGAGAGAGAGAAAGAAAGCGATAGAAAGAAAGACGAAAAGAAAAATAGAGCGAAATAAAGGGGATACAGACATAAAAAGATAGAAAGACGGAGAAAGAGATAGAAAGAGAGAGAAAGAAACACGAAAAAGGGATAGGAAAAACAGAAAGCAAGACAGAGAGGGATACAAAGAAAGGTATAAAGATAGAGAAAGACATAGTAAGAGAAAGAAAGAAATAGAAAGAAACAGATGGAAAGAGAAAGAAATAGAAGAAAGTAAGAAAAAGAAAGAGAAACAACGAAGGCCACCCCAGCTGCTCTCTCTCTTCAGGCTTTGCACCACTATACGTATAGTGCAAAGTAGTGTTAGCGGTAACGCATTACAAGCAACGCCGTTACCGGTAACGCGTTACATTTTTCGGTAATTTAGTGACGTACTCGTTACCATTTCGTAACTGTCACGGGTAACGTACTTACGTTAACATTTTTTGGTAACGTGAGGTGTCACGTTACTCGTTACTTCTTATTCCAAATTATCCTGGGAGCCTTACACAGAACTCCTTCGCCTCGTATGCGCCACATTCCCAGAGCTATCCTTTTGTCGCATCCGTGGACCGCTATTGGCGTGCCAGGCTTTCACAACAGGAGTACATGCAATGCTTCCGCCGACCACCTACCTATTTACCGCAGGTGCGGACGTATGCACTAAGAAGGGATAATAATAATAATAATAATAATAATAATAATAATAATGTCCCAAAACCACGATATGATTATGAGAGACGCCGTAGTGGAGGGCTCCGGGTATTTCGCCCAAATGGGGTTATTTAACGGGCTCCTAAATCGAAGTACAAGGGCCTCAAACATTTCCGCTTCCATCGAAGATGCAGCCGCCGGGGTTGGGATTCGATCCCGCGACCTTCGGGTCAGCACTCGAGCGCCATAACCACTAGACCACCATGGCGTGGCCTACTAAGAAGGGAGGCAAGCTGTCCGACGACAGCTTTGAAATAGAGCTGTTGCTTGAATTCTTGAAGTTGTAGTTGTCAGCTATTTTTGTCCCTGCAACACTATGGCGCTGTTTATCAGTGCTGCTTTGAAAACAAAGTTTGCTTCTATCTGCTTTTAACTGTGGATATACGTTTCTGGTTGTTGAATTCCTGAGCGAGCGAGGCTGACCTTAAGCGCTTTCGCATAAACAATCGCAATTTTCGCGGCATTTATAATATTTAAAGGGGCATTTATGATTGATGCTGCGAAATATTTTTGCCTGGACTATGCCATTTTAAGGATTACTTTATTCCTGCAAGATCTGTGCGTATGTGTTGTACGCTAGTGGAAGCACGCCGTCAGAATTACCGTAAATTTGTTGAGAGATCAAGGATGTTTTTTTTTTTTTTCTCCCGGAAAGCAGTGATGATGAAATCTCGTTTTTTGTTTAATGTCACTTTGAGAAATGGCATTACCATGTGCCACAAAGCTATAAGCCGTCGCATGAAACTCTACAGTAAACATTAGGCCACTATAATATTGCTAAAGCCTGGCACACTTGTGCATAGTCTTCTAACTATATCAGTAATTCAGCTAAAATCATCGTTATCGTTTGCAGTCTTATGTGAAATATAAGATTAGATTTATTTAACTGTTATTCTGGTTTCTGCACTGAGGGCGCGCTGAGTGAAATTTCTGACCGAGGAGTAACGGCAGAAGTAACGCTCGTTACTTTTTTTTTTGGTAACGGCAACGGTAACACGTTACCTTTTTTGTTATCGTACGTAACGGGTAACGTACTTAGTTACTTTTTTTCGGTAACGCATACAACACTACTGCGAAGCTGCCATAGCTTTTTTCTCAACGTGGTGGCTCCCTCACCCTATTCGCCATCGCATATCACGCAGGTCCCAGGCACGGTCGCCTCATACGTGCTCATGCATGTACCTGTCTCATGCGAATCATAGGTGATAGTCTTTCACACACTGTGCAGACAATTAAGAATCATTCACCAAATCGGAGATATACGGTGGTTAAATGTGACATAAGCAAACACGATTGACTGATTGATTTGATTGAGCGATTAACTAATAAATGAATAAATTGATCGAATATTAATGGACTCTTCATGACACTTCGACAATAATCCGAGTGCCGCGGCTCTTGTCAGGTCACCAAAGCTCTACCCACAGAGGCATTAGCCAGTCCTTGTGAGTTGTACCACATACAGCTGTTGTGTGCAGTTTGGGCGGCGACACAACCATAATGTCATAAGCTCAAAATATTTTAGTCTCAGGAACGGTGTAATATAATGGGCTATAAATTCACCTTATGACATGCATTCGTCACAACATGCGTAAGTTACGCATTTATTTCGTTGGGCAGAGGTTCTACCAAATAATCAGTTTCACCGCAAGGGGGAAGCAGTGAATGCGGTAGCAACGCATTGTAATGTTATACGAAGTGAGACTGGTAGCTAACTCTTTTAGATCCAGTCTCGCGTAACTCTACAAAACGTTAGTGTAAGATAATACGGCCTCTCCAGGGAGAGAAGCGGATTTCGCACAGTCTTATCGCGTTCAAAACACAGCACGTAGAAGGGCATACGAGCCGTCTGCTGATGCCTGCCGAGATAGCGCGCGCGCCAGCGATCGCGACAACGCCCGTCTGATCAAAGCTCACAGTTGCTGCTCGAGACACCCCCCCCCCCCCGGCCCTCCTCCTCCCCGCGTTCCTTCATGCTCCTTCAAGACGAGCGGGGCGTTTCATCTCTGCTTTAGGAACAATCGACGGTAGTCCTCACACGCGGGGTGATGCTATCGCATGCGCCTTCCGTGCGACGGAGATCACTAAACATGTGAAAAGAGAAGTTAGATCTTTATGCTCTTTATCTCCCCTTCTATCGTCAACCACAGAGTAACCTCAACTCCGTGCCCGAACGCACTAAGCGGTTATCCGCTTTTGGTGGCGAGCAAAAATGCGACGGCTGGTGAAAATTTCAATAAAGAAAGCCCAAGTAAGCTTGGTTTCAAATATTAGACCAAAAGTGCTGAAATGATCGTCGCCATGGAGTCTTTCTTCGAACGTACGACAGACCGAGAGGTATTGGTAGGGAGGCGACGGCGTTTATCGGGATGCACATCCTGTGGCGGTTTGCCCATTCGCCGCAACAATCCGGGCCAAATTTCCCTTTTTCCTTTCGCACGTTCGCCTGCTTCGCGAGAGAAACAATGCTCGCGCAAGAAGAAACATGGGAAAAAAGAAATAAGCTATCGCTGCCCCAGGGCATGCGGTTTTATGCCGATCTTGTTTTTTTTTCGAGCTGGCGGTGTAACCAACGAAACAAGAAACCCTCCTCTTGGTTCTGCTTTACTTGGCTGACCCGTTAACGGACAACAACCTGCCTCTGAGTTAGAACCTTTCCAGTCCGGCCGTGTCTCAGCATAGTTATATGCTGTTCCTTGTAGCTTTGGCCTAAGGTTCTTTACATATACAATACAACGCTACCTGCTGCAAATGAAACACGCCTTCGTGATAATCATCAACATTATTCTCAGTCTATATGCACGACCGCTGCTGACCCGAAGGTCGCGGGATCGAATCTCGGCCGCGGCGGCCGCATTTCGATCGAGGCGTAATGCTATAGAGCCCCGTGTACTTATATTAAGGTGGGCGTTAAAAAACACCAGATGGTCAAAATTTCCGTAGCCCTCTACTACGGCGTCCCTCAGAATCAAATCGGGGTTTCTGGACGTAAACTCCGACAGCTATTATTGCATTCTCAGCCTTTTTTTCTTTTCCAAATGTCCATTGCTTCACGAAGGCCTGTCCCAATGATCTCCGATTTGTCCTGTCCTGCACTAAATGACTCTACTTTACCCTTGCGAGCTTATTAATTTTCACCACTCCATATACACTCGAAAAGAAAGAGTTCTTTCACTCTTTCTTGTGAGCCTTACTTGCCTTGAATAGACTCTCCTTAAAGGTACACGTGAACTCTCTTTGCAAATCATTATACTCTAGTCGGAAAGTCATGAGACGCAAAAGAGAGTTACCCTGTCTCCTTAAGGAGACTCATATACATGGCAAGTTAGCACTCGGCGAAAAGAGTGTCACGTACTCTCTTCTTTTAAGAGTGTGACTGGCTGCCATGCTCGGCTTCCTTTCCCATTCCCTGCTGTCCACTCCGCTGGGCTAACTCTCCACCGGTTGTCGTTCCTACGCATTACGTGACCGGTCCGGGTCCACTTATTTCGCTTAATATGGACTAGAATATCAGGTACACCTGTTTGTGGTTGTTTCATCGTGAGCGGAAGAAACAAACAAAAGGTTTCGTGCATTTTTTAACAGCGAAGCTTTTAAAGCTGTAGGTAATACGTATGACTGGAGAAAACTATCATCATCATAATAGGGTGCCACAGAAAGTGGACAAATCCCACTAATCAACACTGGTCCAGCAAAAATTAAGGACACAGTTAGCCCAAGAAATGGTTGCGAAGCGACGCCGGCGAGCCAAAGACCCCGAATATTTATACAATGACGGAATACTAGGGAAAGGGAAAGGCAACGACGGCTGCGAGAAGATCCCGAAGCAATGGAAAGCCTACGCCAACGACGACGTGCCCGTAGATCTATGAGAGGTTCGAACGCTCGGTTTCAGAGCCAGTTTCTGTCTCTGCTGTTTGGACATCCGTGTCGTGTCTGTGATTGTCTGTGGTTTAACTCGAACCACTGTGCACCGAGAATCAACCTAAAAACAACCTAGCATCACTTAGCTAAAGCCTATAGCAACAACCTAGAAGGAATCAGATCAGACTTCTGAATCGTCCAGTTTCGCTGTAGCCTTGAGCGACTTTGTGCAAGTTTTTTAATGAACAAGCTGCTACTACATAGTTGCCCGTTCTTTTATTCATCGCAATTGCGAAGTATTCCTGGATCCATGTTCGCAAAGCATCTTCTCCTAAATAAGCACTATTTGCCATTGGTTGACCGGCCTTGCTGATCATATTTCCAGCGTCGCGATTGGCTGAAAATTTGCTCTCACGAACAGTCACGTAGCGTGGGACATTTCTGTTAATACGGGTCTCCACCTGATTACCGCGTGACTACAACATTTAACGCGAAATGGATCACTCAAACTTGTTAGGTATCGTTCGCATAGCCGGTTCTAATCTGGCCTATCCTCCCAGCTGTGCGCAGTCATAAAACAACTACTACTGCTACTATCTACGACAACTTTGGAGGACTTCCCGAGTGTTGTTTCCTAGATAGTCTTTCTTTTGAGCATCTTTCCTCCATCTCTTCAACAACGTTTGTTACACGTATAAGGCGGAGTGCAGAAGGTTCCGTCTGCAGTCTTCTGAAACCCAAACTCTTTGCACGCCTCTTCAACTTCAGATGATGGATCGCCCTTCTAACTTAGTCTCTCTGTTCATTTTTAAGAGAATCAGGCTTTTACTCGTTTGTTTATTCGCAATATTTGTTTTTGTTTACCCGTAGCTTCATTGCGTTTCTTTTTGCAGTGCCTCCCGGTTCTGGCAGCCCGGATCAGTTCCTGAAATCTCTGGCCCAGACTCGCCACAAAGTTGCGGGCAACCTCTTTCTACCCCGACTCGGTCGTCTCGCCTTTTCAGTCGACGAGGCACTTCCTATACGCAGACTACGGTAAGAGCGACGTTACTTGAACGCGTCTTAAGTGCGTCGCGCTTTGGGGGCCCGGCTGGCCGCCCAACCACTGTCTCATGTCGCATGGTCGCGCAGTGGTCAATACAGGCCTAAAACAAGGCTAAAAATGAGCAAAACCGGTGCAAAACAATCGAACAAGGTTTAAAATAATATAAACTAGAGAGATAACCAAGAATGCGTGGCGCCCTCTCTTGCGCGCCTCGCAAGAGAGGGCGCCACCGCCTCGGCAAGCGCTCGATTGCCAAGGTAATCGCTGGGTTGCCCGTGCTACGCACTTCCTCGGGTTTCATGGTAGTGGAGCTGCATTAGACGCAGGATTTAGAAATGCACTAATTCCTACACAAGAGCGGCGTTAGCGCAGGATTTAGCGCGTTTTGCCCATCACAGGTTCACAACAAAACGATTCGTGCCGCAAAAAACTGCACAGAAGCAACACACGTGCATCAGCACAAATCACGGAAATAGTCGCAACTGCATGCAACCTGCGCGAATGATGGCCCACAGCGGCACCTTTCGGAGGATGGCCGTAACGCGCGAGTAGTCAACGCGTTCTCGGCGCGGCGAAGCGCTGCCGAAGGCGCGTATACTTTGTTGGTGAGGTGCTCCGGCCCGGCTTCGCGCAGTCCGTGGTAGAGGCGCCCCCATTGTTTCCGTTTATTCGCAAATCAAGACGGCTCTTTGTCTAAAAGAGGGAACAGGGGAAAGAATAAAGAACCCTGTCAAATCAGCAGGACAATGCCTTACCTTTCCTTTTCATTTTCTAAATAAACACTTCACATTAACCATTAACCACCGGCGTCTTGGCGAATCCCCCTGTAATAGGTTGGCGACATACTTTTTTTTTTCATGCATGGCGAGCACCAAGCGTATGCAGACCCGCGTATGCATCTAGTTAGCTAAAATGTATGGCCCAGCAAATATGGAGTCGCTAGGCTCGGCTAGAAGCCGCGCGCGCGAGATTTGATTAGATTGAGTGCGAAAAAATTGGCCGCGTATCTGCGTGCTTCGCTGCAAATGTCGTGTAAAGACGATAGAAGAGGCGCTGTACGCCATCTGGCAATACGTCGGGAAACATGAGTGCTGTGTTGCGTGCTGGTAGTCCCAACGCAGCAGCAGGCGAAGACCGGCGGTGAGCAACGCGACCGGCGGGGACGGCAGCCAGCCCGAAAACGCGGTTTGGCGCGAAGCGCTGAAGCAGAGAAACGTCCGCACTCAACGAGTACTCTCCACACACTCTTTTATTTACACGTCGCCTGGGTAAAACAGGAACGCCAGAGCGGCGCCCACAACCGGCAGCCTGAAGGCCGCCCACAACGCTGCTTTTTCATTTTTTAAATATTTTTTTTCACCTTCTTGGCCATCTCAAAACTAAAGTTTTTCAACACCAACCCATGGCATTCGTACAGTGCAATACAGAACCGAAACCGAAACACAACAATGAGCTCGTGCGAAGGGCACGGAGGAAGGCAAATTTCAGCGCAGTCGCATTTTCAGCTTTGTTGAAACAGCGCTCACTAGATGACGACGAAGTAAAAGAAGGCACACGACAGGCAGCGCCTGTCCTGTGCCTTTTTTTACTTCGTCGTCGTCTAGTGAGCGCTGTTTCAACAAAGATGAACGCATACCAACTCGCTCAAGCTTCCATTCTTATGCATATTCAGCGCAGCTTAAGAAACTAGGGTCCTTAAAATTACGTATGTATGCATTTTCTATTAAAGGAACACGCCACCTAATACTTACCTAGTGATGTTGCACCTCAGATATGCATGATATTTACTTTTTGATCGACAACGTTCACAAGTATGAACAGCCGTACCAGTTCAAGACGGCTGGCCCTTGGGCAAGTGGTTCAACTTTGGCCGAGTGGCTGAATCGAGGGACGTGCCGACAAACAGAAAGACAGAAAGACAGACAAAAATTTCTGCGTTTAAGTTCCCCAAGAAAGACTATCGTCTTTAAAACCAGTTTCCGCTTTTCGGGCGTAAACTCCCTCCTCGTTCCACCTGCGGAAATTTCCCTCCCTGAAGCAGGGATGGAATACAAGTCACTCGTTCTCGCTGGAAATTATGCGCGTTCCTATATAAACACGCGCGAAGTAGAGAAAGAAGAGAAAAACCGATCTTGCGCGTTAAGTTGCGCGTTTCTGAACACCTATTTGCCCGGGCAGCTTTACCTAAGACTAGTAGTTTGGCGCAGAAATGCAGAAGGGAAAAGAAATCGGAATTCGCCCTTATAAAACAATCCCCAGGACAATATAATACTGGTCCTGACTTCGCAAGAACCGTGCAAGAAAGAAAGAAGGAAGGAAAGAAAGAAAGTGCAGCTTGCAGTAAGTCGCGCAAGGCTGGGTCAGAGCAGAGCTGCTGCCCACCTAGCTGGTTCTGTCTTGGCTAGGCTTTTACCCTCACACCTGTCTCTTCCCCACCCCTTGCTATACTATACCATACATTGGCTATGCTTGATCTCGCCTATAGCAATGCGCCACAGAAATTGGGCAAATCCCAGAACTCACCATACCGGTCCACTAAAACCTAGGTGAACGCACGGGCGGCAAACAACGATTAGGGGCCGCATGTTTCAGCTTCTTGTGCGGAACATCTGTGCCGAGTATTTGGGCGGTGAATGAGCGCGTGCCGGTTCATTGTGATGATAATTTTCTATCTAAGACACACGGCAAACCTCGACCATAACAGCTCTGCTGTAAAGGAAAGAAACTGTTTGTTTGTTTGTTTGTTTGTTTGTTTGTTTGTTTGTTTGTTTGTTTGTTTGTTTGTTTGTTTGTTTGTTTGTTTGTTCGTTCGTTTGTTTACATTTAAAGTCTGCATCAAACGTTGAGAGACAACGATACACAAGAAAAAGCTTAATACTTCCGCTGCTTCGAGGGGCAACCTTGCATTTACATTTCCGGTCAGTTGTAAAACGCGCTAACATCATATACTACGCAGTTAAACCGAATACAGTCACAAACTGCTGGGAAATTTAGAGTTTTCTCAGAGTTAGCGGTCTCTAAACCTTTGGCAGTGGCTGTGCACCACAGTTGAACGCGTTGCATAATCCTGGAGAAATACTAGAAGAAACGACACGCAAGCTAGTCCCCAAAGCAGCTTTACTTGCATGCGCAGTAACGGCAATCTGACACAGTGTTATTCTTTCCGAACAAAAGACGGGATATAGAAAAGCTTCCATCCCAAACGCATGCTAGCGCCACACGTTAACCTTAAGTAGAAAAACGATTGACACTGAGCGTTTACGATCCGCTCCGGTCAGACCAAAGAGGTTTAAAAAAAAATAACCTCCTTGGGTCAGACCAAGGAGGGTCAGACCTACGTATGCTAGCGATTTACACACAAACGCGTAGAAGGCACTGTTGTGCGCGTGCGCAGAACGATCGTGCGTGCAGCGGAACGTAGAACGCACCTCTCGCTCCGCTGTGAAGTCACTTGAGCGGAGCGTGGAGGTGCGTTCACTTGGTTTCGCCGTCGGTTTGCAGCCAAGCTGACTGCGTCTCGACAAGGCGCGCTTATCAAAAACGGAAATCTATGCAGTTCGCTGCACTGTCGAGATGCGCTTCTCGAGAACGCGAATTCAGTTGTCTGCACTGGCTCTGGCGCTATATCTGTGCGGAGTGGAGCGTAAGCGACGCCCAGCTAAAACTGTCTAATGAGAACTGTCTAATGAAACTGTCTAATGAGAACGTCTCGTGTATAATACATTAAAAAAAAAGATTATGTACTACTGTCTTTGGCGAGTCCTGACTTGCCATGTATATCACTCTCTTTAAAGAGACACGTTAACTCTCTTTTGGGTCACACTACTCTCCGAAGAGAGTATACTGATCCATAAAGAGAGTTCACGTGTCTCCTTAAAAAGAGTCATATACGTGGCAAGTGAGAACTCTCAAAAACGAGTACTTTTTTCCTTGGAGTGCACATTGGGCAAAATGGACAGCAAAGCAAGTTTCGCAAGTGCGCTTCAGCAAGTGCTTTTTCCCTTAATACATTTAGGCGCAAAGCTTTTTCTCTATCTTTTTCCTAAGTGCTTACACTTTGTTAGCGTGAGCGCCTAACTAGACTGATAGCTCTCTAACGTTATTTGCTTTTAGCCGAGAAGAACGTTAGGTGCTCCTATTTGTTACTTTGCGTCTCGATTTAGTTCTCTCGCTAACTTTTTTTGACTGGTTGAAATTTGTTACTTTTTTTTATGTTGCAAGGGCTGGCACGTACGGGCCACATCACTCTGGCCTCGCAACACGAGAAGTAACTGCAATGTTTCTTTGTTGGTCCCCTTTAATATAAAAACAAAACAAGCTGACTGAGTTATTCTGCATGCGGACGGTGTCTAACATCAGGGTTAGTCTAGCACTGGATGTAAAATGATGTTGCAAGCTAGCTTCGTTTAGTTAGGCCTTAACGAGTCCGGCGAGCCGCCCTCGTGAACTGTGCTGTCTCACTTTAATTCTATTCGCCAGGCACTAAGTTTAACCTGTTTAATTCACCACTCAAAGGGAAAAAAAAAGAAGTCAGGCAAGACCAGTGTTTCTTAAACTTACATCCAAGAGCCTATGAATTTTGTTAATTATGTTTAATTGACGCTGCTTTCATAACAGCACGTAGCAAACATTAATCGACTAGAACTAACCCTTATCCTTTAGCCAATACTTCCCAACATTCTCGATTATTTAGCCATATTTAGCGACCATCAAACAGCTTTACCCAGCGCTAGCTGGCATCAGCCATTATTTAGCCAATATTACCTGATATTACTAGGTGATATATGCTTGATAAGTAGTGATCGTTGTACGCGAGTATGTACGACCGGCTACGACGGTACGGTATTACCGTACGGTAAGTACGGAAATACAGTACCGTCGTTCTCGGCATGGAGACTTTTAGTCTTCAACACCTGTATTAGCCACTTTGATAATCTCATCACGTTACCACACGCAATGAGAAACTCGTGCGGCTAAAATGTTTAATTACATTTACGTGCCGAACACGACGGCATGTTATTTGCGTGCTTACCGTACGGTAACCCGACGCTATATCTTTATATATATATATATATATATATATATATATATATATATATATATATATATATATATATATATATATATATATATATATATATATATATATATATATATATATATATATATATATATACATATATATTAGATATTACAGCCACAATATCTTTATTAATATTGTGGCTGTAGGGAGACATGGCAAATCTCGGTCATATATTACACCGCTTAGCTGCGAATGCCGCTTTCACTGCTGTTGGCGCCTCATTTTCGCGGGACCGAGGACAGTTAACTTACACTGCAATGAGGACGTTCGCCAGTACAGCTTGCATTGTAACGGCTCTCTATAAAGATGCCAACAGTTACTATGCAAGCGTAGTTCTGGGGTCGCAAAAAAACACAAGGTCGCAGAACGTAGTCACTTGCAACACAGGAAACGCCAATCACGGCTAAATGTGTCCATGTAGATTTATTTATGGTCATTCGATGTTCGCTGTCCTTACCCTAAGTTTGGATCGCAGTACATTATCAGAACAAATTATTTTCGAATGCCATCCCCATAAGCAATGAGATCACAGGATGAAGAAATTTGCTCGCCGTCTTGCACAACGTGAGCTTTCTCAACTAAAGCACTCCCTAAACACGCACACAGTCTTAACGCTTCCCGCGAAGTTGGCTCTTCGTTTCAAGAGTCTGGAGGCACCAGAGCCGAGGAGTAATGGCTTTTTCCGGAGCTGACGTGCATGCGAAACGAACGAACGAGTCCGTTGCTACGTTTGCACTAAAACAACACCAGTCCTAGAGCCGTGTTATAGGTGGCGTCAGTGTATTCAAGGCTTTTCTTCTCAGCTTACGCCCACGTATAGCTCCGGGCGAACTTTGCTTTATCGCCTACCACACGGCTCAACGCTCGTAAAGTGTTTAGATCTAGCGTCTCGCACGTGCACAGACGCTAAGCTGTGCGTAGGCCGAGAAGCACTACACAAAAGCCTCGCGCATTTTATAGAGCCGCGGAAACGGAGCCATCTTATCGATCACGTACATCTGAGCAGAGCTTCCCTTGCCGTGCACACGGGCCCTCTGTAACTGGACCCGACCGTTTATTAAGACGATTCCACTTTCTTTTATTGCCGTCGTAACATGGCACGGAAGGTTCCGCGTGCACCTGTATCTATATACCGCGCCTATTGAATGAGAAAGGGAGGAATCGGGTTCATGTCGACCCAGGAGCGACAAGTGAAACTTAAATTGATTCGGGGACAAAGCTGGCGAGCGTACTACGCCATGCCTCCGGGACGTTTTGCAATGCGACTCGCGCGAGACCTTGAGCCGATTTATGAAACCTGAAACTCGCGAAGTGGGAGGGACAGTAAAGTGGAGTGCGGCTTTTTCAGTGGGAGAAAACGTCGGAGCTCCGCGTCTCCCTTTCCCTCCCTGCTTGAAAGCCAGCTTTCCGAGCTTTTCAGTGCTGCGTTAACGCGCTCCATTCATTCATTCATTCATTCATTCATTCATTCATTCATTCATTGGTCAAAGAAAATTGGAGTGAATGTGGTCGGGTCCCTCAGTTCAGGGCCTCGCTGATCTGCCGGAGCAGTTCATCATCCCGCAAGGCAAAGCTGACATCTACTAATCATGGTGCAATCAGCTCATCAGTAAACGTTTGAAAGAGGGGCAGGGTTTGCAAAGAGGCAATTTAATACCTGAAAAAGTGCCGTAGCCAATCCCAGTCACGAAACCGTACAATGAGGAGTAATGTGCGCTATATTCAGCAAAAATAGTAACTACGAAGCAGCCATAGTTATAAAAATTTTTTGTAATCAACAAAAAATCGCCAGAAGAACATTCGTACTTTGAGACCTGCCTAGTTTATACCAATAGTGCTACTTTAAACAATACCCTCTTAGACAGCGCTGCCTTCTTTCTGTATCTTCAATTCAGGCATAGAACCACTCTTTAATGTAATCAACCAAATGAGCCACCGTGGTTGCTTAGAAGGCTGAGGTGTCGCGGTGCCAAGCTCGAGATTACGGGTCTGATTCCCGGCCACGGCGGCGGCATTTCAATGGGGGCGAAAAGCAACACCTTTGAACTTAGCTTTAGGTGCACGATGAAGAAGCACAGGTTGTCACAATTAATGTGAAGTCCCCCACTACGGCATGGCGCATAATCACATTGCCCGACACGGTGGTCTAGTAGTTATGCGAGCTTGAACAAGATATCAGCTAACGTTGCCATTTGAAAAACAGCCTTTGCCATATCTCATGTATATGGGTCGTTTCCGAAGGGTGGTAATGAACACTGGTACTCGATATGCACTGCCTTTCTGTAAATAAATTCTCTCTCTCTTGACACATAGAACCACAGGAATTATTATTATCGAACCAGCTACATCGTGAATAGATTCTTACCTGTGTGAGAGCCGTCATATTAAGTGGAAATGACGTGGAGAGAGGAAGAGGCGGAGAAGAATGAACTAAGAGACAGAGGAATTAACGAGATCGCAATATCCGATTTGCTGCCCTGAGCTCGGGAGGAGAGGGAAGGAAGGTATGGTGACGGATAAAGGGAGAGAGTGATATAGCGCATGATTACCAAGTAGTTCTCGCCACATGCGCGCATTTTTTTTTAAAATCATTCTCACAGTATTAAGTCTGCAGTCGTCCAGTCAATCAGTTGTCGTCAAGCTGTTGTCCGAAGTTAGCGCACGATTTGTTGTTCTGACAACCAATGTGAGGCCTCTATTGGGTTTTCTGAGTATTGAATAGTGGTTGTTTGCGGAGGACTAACGAAAGCCAGCACTTCACTCATTGTATCAATATACAGCGCATATTCAACAGGTATGGTGAGCTGGATGCCTGAGGGTACACTGATGCAGGTCCTTGTGTATAGGATGCAGATTTTTTTTCTGTCATTATTTTTCATACATGATTATATTCGTAACACCTTATCGTGCTTCTGTTCCTCTGTGGTGTGTTAAGACCTTCTTAGTTAGCTACTAGCACGTGTATTTGTGTGTGCTTACGTGTGGGTGTGTGCATTTTTACGTTGTAATGTACGTATGAAACGTTCATATGCAGCTTTTCTGGACACCAGCGGCCTAGTTCGCGTGAACGACACCACGTGGCGTATCGACCTTAAAGAATTCAAAAGTCCCGCCATGACGTATGCAGTGACGCGGCACTAAATAAAATAGAATCAAAAGAAACAGTACACACGCCCCGAGACTCGCTTCACCTCGGTGCGCAGAAAAGAGAGCGCTGTTTGTCGGCGTTATCTCGACGGCGACGACTGGCAATGAATTGGCAGTTTTTCTAGACGTGCCATGCCAAATGTCTGGCCGTTATAGATGCGCCCACGATGCATGAAGAGAATCGTGTTTTTATTTGTTTGTTTGTTTGTTTGTTGTTTAGATTCTTGCGCTGCCGTACCAGTGGGATATTGGAGCAGCATGCTGCTTTCCGAGTTTCTTTTTTCAGCTAGCGGGAACCATTATGTTTGGGTACGAACAGGATATTGTGGTTGCATAATAAACCGAATTTCCTTTCGTGTACCACTTGGGTGATGCTCGTTTGCTCCTTGCGTTACCTCAAATTAGAACTGGATAAGTTTGAGAACGCTAGGAATGAGAGTAAAAAAAAGGAAGTTAAAGATTGTTTTTATTTGTGTTCATTTAGTTCTTATTGAAATGTGGCTGCCACCGCAAGCTTGGCGCCGTCTAAGCGGGTGTGCAGAAATGATACAGTCGTTGAAAGATGATCTTGTACACCGGAAAATGTGAAATTGGTTAGTTTTTTTTGTTGGGAATGAACGTATAGTAGAACATATACGACTGACGTGTTTTGTAATAATCTCTAGATCTGCCGTCTATCGAGCTAAAAAAGGCACTTATCTATCCTAATTGCATTTCTTCTTTTTCTTTCTTTTTTTCCCTTTTTTTCTCACGGTCGACTGACTCATATGCTGGATGTCATTGTCTTGAATCCTGTTGGCGCAGATACACCAATAGGTTACTCTAATGGGCTGGAAGTTCTCCTGAAGATCTACTTTCATGTTCTGTAGGCGTAGTCTCGTTCAACTTTGCACTACAGCAAGCACAAAGTCGATCATGAATCACCTACTGGCCCAATCGTCCACTTTGATCAGCGCAAAGAAATTCAGAAGAGCGAATTTTGGCGTTTTTGCGCTGACAACAACGATTGTTAATGCATCATAATATAATAACTATTCCTACAATCTCTCAAAATCACTTCTTTATTCTGTATCACTCCTGATGTAGAATACAAAATGCATTTGACTTGCTCAACAACGGGTCACAAGACACATATCAGAGAAAAGCGAACCCGTTAATTCCCCCTCCTTTCGTTCACCCAGCATGTGGAAATTTCTTCAGTTGTGAGTGGAGCTCCTTCTGTTGCCACGAAGATGTGCAGGCATTCCAAAGGAAATCTTAAACCTTTCTTTCCAGGAGGTTCCCTTAAGAGAACGATGGTGTTTATGCGCACAGGAATTTTGATAAGTAGTTTTTCGCTCGTAGCTATGACTGAAAAATACCAGTCTTCAACCAGATAAAGCCTAGCGAAATCTGCTTTTTCCCTTAAAGGAGTCCTGACACAAAAATTTTCGCCCCGCGTTTTTTTGCTGCAATGTGTTGCTGGGGGCCTATCAGTCAAAACACGGCACATCGTTTGCTGCAGCGCGTGGCAGATAATTAATTACAAGCTCCTCATTACCGACACAGCCTCAGTTTCGGTTTGACAGAGCTCCAAAAACGACAAGCCGCCGGGTGCAACTACCACCACCTAGCGAGTGAAACGCGCGGTCACGTGAGCACAACGAACAGTGACGCATTTCCGCGTGGTCTGTCGTCGTCAGGCTCATAGTCGTCTGATGGCGACGATTTTCTTGCGGCGGGGATGGAAGGAATTTTCGACGTGGCGAATCACTTCAGGTTTGACCCGCTGGCGAGGAGCGATTCGTCGGGAAGCGCTTCAAAACAGAAATGGCGGCTAGACGTCATCATAACTTGTACCGGCTGCAACAGTTACGTAGGGGAAGTAGGGGGGTCACCTCGGGTCACCTCCGAGGGTGTAAATGCACCAGGTGCGGCCTCTAATGCTGGGTCGCGCTCGCGAACTTCGAAATTCACATAAAATACCGTCCAAGCTTTATTCGCTGTCGATATTTTGCAGATGGTACACGCACGTACACGGGAATCGATTCAGCGGGCTATCTCGGCCGCGAAATTTTGTGTCAGTACCCCTTTAATATCTACTGCTTTTCAAGCAGTAGTCTTCTTCCTCTGAAAGCCCAACGGAAAATGACCCATGTCGAATAGAATGATTACAGCTCCACTCGAGGGTCTTCAAAACCGGAGCTTTCTTTAGATGCGAAGTATCTTAAGGCGGAGCTTAATCCGGTGGTGGTGGTGGTGTGCGGCGTGACCACCCTTACTGCGCATGCGCATACCCTCCCCACACACCTCCTCTCCACTCCCCCTGTCCTCTACCCCTCTCCCCTTTCCTCCACTCACCCTCTCCACTCACCCTCTCCCCTTCCCTCTCCCCTTCCCTCTCCCTTTCCACTCTTCCTCTGAAACGCGGGCTAGACATGCCGAAATTCTCTCCTGCGCAACGCCGCGATGAGCTCGAGCGCATGCGCGTCCCCTCCCCTTCTCTCTCCTCTCCTACGCTGCCCCCCTCTCGCCCGCCTGTCAACCGCGTTCCCCGCTCGCCCTGTGAGAATTAACGGCCAGGCTAGATGGAAGATACGACGCGCGTAGCGTCCCCCTTCGCGTTCCACGACGCGAGGTCGTAGCATGCCCAACGAACGCCAACGGAACGCGATCGTGCAAGTGCTCCGGCTTCGCATCGGCTCATGGTCCCCTTTAGCGGGAGATGGTGTAATTTTTTTGTACTTCATGATGCAAAACATCAGCCGCGTATTGAATCCTGGAATCTTCTGGCTTGATAGGAATGTCAAAGCTGCGAAGACATTCCTGGTTGGGATTCTTTTTTGGCTCAAACGTGTAGGCCCACCTTGAAAGTCCCTTCCACTGTATCGGGTAGTTTTGTCTCTATTGTAGATAAGGAAATCATAGTAAAATAGATAGTAAGAAATATATAATTCAATATTAAATTTTACTGCAACATAAAGGTTGCAATAGAAATAGGCGCGAAAGCGACTAAGAAAAATTAATAATATTTCAGAAGACACGATAACTGGCATGTAGCCTCGACTTTAATAATAGGGATATCTGCACACAGGTGTGAAGTCTGGTTAATGCGCATCGATAACACAGTGTTATCATAGATGCACGCGTTTTAGAAAACATGCTTAAAACGTACTTGTGGGCTAGTTGGTTGGTCATATTCACGATAAACGGCAGCGCACACCGGGTTAAGACAGATACACAAAACACAAAAAAAGGACGACACAAGCGCTGACGTCCTTTTTTTCGTGTTTTGTGTATCTGTCTTAACCCCGTGTGCGCTGCCGTTTATCGTGAATTAGAAAACATCCTCTAGACATGGTATTCCCTCTCAGCTTTGTCTGAGTGGAAATAGGTCAAAGAATTGAATTCCTGTCAATCTGATAACATGTTATTTTTTTTCTTAGATTAGGCCTAAATCTGCCCTAAATGGTGGCTCTGCGCTGTACAGCGCACACGTGTGCTGTACAGCACAGAGCCACCATTTAGGGCAGATTTTGTAGTGATGCGGAAATTACCTCCTTGATAGTCAGAAAGTTCAAATATGTATACACAATAACCTTCTCAATATTTACTTATGGACAAATATTTGGGATCGTGGAACATGAGGTGAGCATGAGTGAGGTCACGCCTTTTTAGAGTAAATACTTACTCTATCACTATATATATTCGCGATGTGCTTTCTTAAAGGGACTGACAACCGACCGAAATGTGTCACAAGACCCTGGCTGTGAATTGCAGTGACATAAACGAGCTTCTTTTTTCACCATATGATTAGGATTTGTATTGTTGAATTGCGCTTTGAAAGTCACAAGGGCATGTCGCAGTTGCCTGACGGGCAAGCCTTCATAGTGCACTGAATGAGATGTGCAGAATGCTGTACGCACTCCGGTGCTATTTACTAAAAAAAATGCGTTTAAAATAATCCGCGCGTTATTAGGCATTCTCGATTTATTCTGTGCTTATAAAAGAGTAAAAGGAGTTGACGTTGAGAGGTGGCGTTGCCTTCGCGACTACTAGTGAACGCATGCCGAGCAACGGTGTATGCGCGCGGCGCTTTCTACGTTGAATGAACTTCCAGGTAGCACACATCAAAAACCGGAAAAAAATGCATTCCATAACGTTTGGGCTGTGGCATGGGCTTCGCAAGACACTGAACTACGTAGGCGGTGTCACGGCTGAACGTTAGTAAAGGCATCTTTTCTTTTTTTAGTGAGTGCTACCCGCAAGGCATTCTCCACACACACACACACACACACACACACACACACACACACACACACACACACACACACACACACCACACACACACGCACACACACACACACACACACACCACACACACACACATATACTATATATATATATATATATATATATATATATATATATATATATATATAATATATCGAGGAAAAGATGTTTCTGGGTCCAGGTAAATGAACGCAGTAAAACAGACACGCGTACGAAGCGATTTATTGACGTTTCGGCCGCGGGTCCGGCCTTCATCAGAAACGGCGTATGCGCGCGTTGGTAATTTCTGATGAGTCTTCTGATGAAGGCCGGACCCGCGGCCGAAACGTCAATAAATCGCTTCGTACGCGTGTCTGTTTTACTGCGTATATATATATATATATATATATATATATATATATATATATATATAATATATATATATATATATATATTATATATATATATATATATAATATATATATATATATAGTGCATTACCGACACGGTAGTCAAACCTGAGGCGAACAAGCAAGGCGAGCTTGATCTGTTCATTAGTTTGATGAACCGTAATTAGGCTTGGCTCGGGAACACAGTGCGGAGGGCAATCTAGTAAGCGTCGAATACTTGGCTCATTGAATCGGTAAGCAGAACTGTAAAGCGAAAAGCGCGCTTGTTAGTTTTGAAGTCTTCTTCCTCGCTGTTTTCATTCACTCTGTTGTACATTGCTGCTAACATGGGTACCTGTTAAGGGAAAGTCATCAGTAAAGACAACATGCATGTGTCCATGCCTGGACTTCCCTCTTAGTTACTCCCTCTTATTACTCTTTCAACGGCGTGAAATGGCGTTGCGGCAACAAAGGCAGTGTGTAATCGGCTAATATTCCCTATGAAATTACCTATGCTTTTCAGGAAAGCAGCGTACACTAAAGAACGTGTTGAAAGGGTGTCGTTTCGCCTCACAAAAACAGTCCTGATATCGTGCATGCCTCTCGACTGCATTATCGCCGCGCGCCCGCCACTTCCAGGTCACGAATGGCATGCACGTGAGACAGCATTCTTCATAGCAAAGTGGCGAGTGCCGAGAATTCAAGAAAGGAAACGCAAGCCAGCAGCAAAGCAGCCGGTTGAAGATCTCTCCGTCGTTGCTATGGCAACGGCGCGCGCGGCCGCGCTCGCTTGCGAGTCTGCTTGCCTACCGTTTCGCCGTCTGTTCCGTGCACACCGGTCTCCGCCGCCAGTCAGTGAGGGGGGGGGGAGGGCTTGGGTAAAGGGAGGGGGCACTTGCTGAAGGCCTTGGCAGTTTGAGAGAAACACCTATTCTCATTATTCTTGTCGGTAAAACACCGCCTCCGTCAAACTTTTGGGAGGGGAGGCGGGCCCTTGGGGCATACCCCCTAGCTACGGGCCTGGCCTCTGGACTCCTAGGTGGTCCCGGTCGGTCTACGAAACTTCTTCCGAAGTACCACGGTCCGTACCGTGTTGTCTAGCAAGCCTCGTACTTCATATACGCCGTCAAGTCGCTTGAGACTTATTGTAATCAATGTCCGGGCATGAGATTGTGCATATGGACCTGCTAAAGCCTCACTGTCACTGTGCAGCTGTCCGTGATTAGCCAGGGACGCCTCTTTTTCGGAGGGGAAGTAAATGTAATGCAAAAGAGCAGCACTACTTGCAGAAGCAGAGAACGCTGCTCCCGCAGAAAAAAGGCGACGATTAAACAATACAAGCTTTGCGTTGGTTCTAGTATTACTGGTTGCGTTTCTGCGTCGTCTCTAATAGTAGAGTACTTCTTTAAAACGCTTCATTATATTACAAATGGCTGCCCTCATGCTTGCCTTGGTTTCGTTTTGTATTGCCTTCTTATGGTTGAGGTTAACTAAAATCTGGGTTCCTTTTCTTCGTTATTAAGTAATGGGTTGCGTGGTAATAAGAAATGAAACATTAGAAGTTTACTTGCTCGATTTCCGAAAGCGAAACCGAAACTGCAGCAAATATCTTGGTTGCAATGCTCCAGCGAAAAAACAAGCAACTAAATCTTCAGCAGCAGTTGTACTAGTAATAATAATTGCTGGAGTTCTACGTGCCCAAACCATAATATGTTTACGAGGCATGCCGTAGAGGAGGGCTGAGGAAATTTCGACCACTTCAAGTTCGTAACGTGCATCTAAAACCAAGTACACGAGCCTCTAGCATTTTCGCCTTGTTCAAAAATGCTGGAGCCACCGTCAAACCTGTGCCCTTTGGGTCAGCAGCCGAACACCGTAACCGTTGTACCACCGCGGCAAACATAAGCAATTCTGAGAGAGACAAAAAAAAAGAAGAAAAAAACCGCATTGGGATTCGAACCAAGGCCCCAGCGATTGCGCGCAAACAGCCAGGACGGATGATCAACCCATTCAGCCACAGCGCGCGGCGGCTAGCCTGTGATACGATAGCTATCATAAAGATACTACGGTCAAACTCTCCTTGCAACGCTCCTTGCAAGTGTCCCCACCTGCCAAAGAGCAGGAACGGAATGTAAAAGTGAAAACAACTGCTTTCTGTTTGCAAAAATGCGCTGTAGACCATAATTCGATGTTTCACAGCGCAAGGAACGGGGACGACATTGGAAAACACACACAGAGCTGAACTTACAACTGACTATATTTTCAAACTTACAGCAATTTATATGCGCTCTTCACCAGGAAAGAAAAAAGAATAGAGCAAATGAAGCATACAAAAAATTCCAGAAAAAATTGTAGAAGCCCAAACAATTTTGAAACGTGATAAAAAATGCACGAGTGCAGCTTCGCTTGCTCTTTCGAGCAACGAAAGTGAATTTCTCGTGATCGTAAAATATATGTGATATCGATGATGGGTTGTTGTTTCCTGCGACTACAATTTTTTGTACACCGGGCCTGCAATTGTCGCGTGACCAAGATCACGTAACATCGCACATCTACTTTGTGACTACAATCACGTAACAGCTAGCCACGTGACTAAAATTCACGTAAAATCAAGTAATTAGTCTCGCCACTAAAATCCCGTAACGTCACGTAACTATTGACGTGACGTGTTGGCGCCAAAAACTTCGGAACAACAGGGTGGCGTGGGGCAACCTCAGCGTCTGCACTGGACTCTAATAAAGATGTACTTTCTCTCTCACGTCACTAAAATTCCATCACGTAACTACTAGTGACGCGACATTTCCCCTTCAGAACCACGCAACAAGTGCGTAGTCTGGGGAACCGACCGAAACCTGAGAAGAATAGAGTTATCCAAGCCTAGCCATGTCCAGTAATACTATACTAGCAAACACTTTGCACCTCTAGCAATAGCTTCGGTATTAGCAAAACCTTAGAAGAAGCTAGGTCGAACGCTAGCTCCGCTTTCGGTTCCAGCCTTGCGCAACCAGTACATGCTGCGCACATTTTCATTTACAGATGTTTAAAATGGCATCTTATTGCGGTACGTTGAGGTGGGCTGCGAGTGCGTGCGAAAAGCTGCTGAATCACATGATTTTCGTATTGTAACTGGGAGCACCAGTCCCTGGACTTCCCGAAAGCTTTCATCTACACACGTCATACAGGAGCGTCGGCAAGGTTTTGTCTTGGGGGGTGCAAAGCAGTGTTGCATGGCGGCTGGGAGAGGGGGAGAGTACTGGTGTAGCTTGGGTGGGGGAAAGTGCTGGTTTGACTTGAGGGGGGCAAGCGCCCCTTTTGCACCCCCCTGCGACGCCCATGACGTCATATCACACGGACCTATCCGATGCAGCGCACAATGCTTTGCGATGTAAAAAGAGAAGGCATGCTGGGTTTTTTCTGTTCACGTAGGGCGATAGATATGACAAGAGATGAATAAAAAATACGGCAGATCCCACGCACTGTGGGAATCGATGTGATGCGAAGCAGGCAGCAAAGAGCTGCATACATCGCCTTGTTTGTCTTTGAGCCAAATGAAATCATTCATGCCATGGAATCTAGTCCACCATATATCACATGTTTGCCATGCACGCATGCATGCACAATCTAGTGTACACCATGCCAATGAAACGCATATTCTGGTATATAAATGCATGACCTGTCGTTTATGTTCATCACGCACTCGTGTCATGCCTATTTTGGTATATATCACGTTAAGAAAACGGCCGGAAGCGCAACATGACAGTGGCATGTAAATCATACCGTACATGACATGCATAACATGATTCGCATGTTAAGACCTCTCATTTATGTTCGTCATACAGTCACATCGCGCAATACCAATTTTGGTGTGTATCAAAGGAGCGAAATGGCCGCGAGTTCACCATGAGTAGAGTATGTAAATCATGCCATACATGACGTGAATATTATGGTTTTTCATGTTACCACCTGTCACTAATGTTCATCATACAGTCTCATCGCGCTATATCAGTTTTGGTGTATATCAAGCTATCGAAACGTCCGCGAATGCACCATGAGCGTGGCATGTAAATCATAACATACATGTCATGGATGTCATGGTTTTCACGCTACCACCTGTTATTCATGTTGTTCATAAAGTCACATCGCACAGTACCAATTTTGGTGTATATCAATCTAGCGAAACGGCCGCGAGTGCGCCATGAGCGTGGCATGTAAATCATGTCATACATGACATGCATATCATGATTTTCATGTTACCACGTGTCAGTTATGTTCGTCGTACAGAAATGTCTCGTCATACCAGTTTTCGTATGTATCCCTTCATTTAAACGGCCGCGAGTGCCCCGAGACCATGTCATGTAAATCAAGCTGCACATGACATGCGCGTCATGATTTGCGTGTTAGGACCTGTCATTATGTTCGTCATGAACTCTTGTCACGCCGTACTAATTTTGGTATATCTGAAATTAACGGGACGGCCGCAAGAGCCCAAAGGCCGTTGAATGTAAATCATGCTGTTCATGACATGCGTGTCATGATTTTCATGATATGACCTGTCATTTATGTTCGCGATAAGGCCATGTTATGATACACCAATTTTGGTACACATCCGATTAACGGAAGGGCCAGGGAGCCCAAAGGCCGTGGAATGTAAATCATGCTGTTCATGACATGCGTGTCATGATTTTCATGATATGACCTGTCATTTATGTTCGTAATAAGGCCATGTTATGACACACCAATTTTGGTATACATCCGATTAACGAAACGGCCAGGAGAGCACAAAGTCGTAGGCGGCTAGATAGATAGATAGATAGATAGATAGATAGATAGATAGATAGATAGATAGATAGATAGATAGATAGATAGATAGATAGATAGATAGATAGATAGATAGATAGATACGCTCAAAGTCGCAGAAGTTCGCTAAGGAATGCTTCGCATTTAAAATCCCAGTTTCACCGCAAGGACGATGCAGTGAGTGCGATAGCAACAAATGAAGTAAAGCTAGCAGCTAATTCTTCTAGATCCCGTCTCGCGTAACTCTACAAAATGGTGCTGTAAGAGAACACAGCCACTCCAGGTAGGAAAGGGGATTTCGCGCAGTCTCTTCGAGTCGAGAGCGCAGCATATAGAAGGGTATATGAGCCGTCCGCTGATGCTTGTCGAGATAGCGATTTTGATTTCATTTAAGTTAGGGCGAAATCATTGCACTGCTGTTTGAAAAAGAACAAATAATTTTTCATATTCCTTGATTGGCTTAATTATCTGTTGGTTTCATTAGCAGCGTCTAACAGAAAAAAAAGAACCCTTCGAAAAATTCCTCTTCGTTCGTTAAGATTACGACAGACACTTGCGTTAGCCCTAAAGTAAAAAGCAACTGCAAAAACGTCTAACTTTGTCATTTAATTACTATGCCTCGCTTGTCTAAGCTTAGTTCGCTTCCTTTACGTTGCTGAATTGTAGGTACCTGAGAAGATCGTAACGACATCATGAGAAGGGAGAAACAAGTTTCCACCACAATACGCGTACAAAAGTTCGAAAGAGCTTTGTTCACCGTAACTTGATCGGGCGTTCTGTTCCTTAGGACGTTTATAAAAGAATAAAGTGAGAATTACAAATGTAGGTCTGAACGATGTGATACGCGTGGAGTGTTTAAACATACACTAAAGAAGTCATATAATAAAGAGAAAAAGAAACGGCAGCTCTAGATTACAGTCAAGAACCGAAACCGAAACGAAAGCTCTTTTTTTGTTTCGGCGGCGACATCCTGTGCGAAGCTGTGGAACTAAGTCACGGGCTCAAAAAAAAAAAAAATGCTGATCCGTCGCCAGGAATCGAACCGATGACGGCGCGGTTATGCCGGGCTCTGAACTTGAGCGATTAGCTCGCTCGGCCACGGTGGGCGCCTTGTCGCCTGTGGTAAGCAGGGGTTTATCAATTTACCACAAACATTTGAACGACCGCGCTTCAAAAAACGCGTTAGGGAACAATGTTATGCCAATTGCGGCAAGTTGAGATTGGCTTCAAACGAAAGCTGAGTGTCAGGACTACATGTGATTTCCTGACCATTAACATAACTTGCTTAGTTTTACGACAGTGACCGTTTTTGTCTCGAAAAACAGGCCACATTTTTCGCCGTTTCCATAGACTCCCATTGTACAATCTTTAACTGCTCTGGGAACAAAATTGAAGCTTACTGCAACGTGATCGCTGCAGTCCTCCCGTGCGTTTAGGTTCCCAGAAGCGCTCTGTAGTCTGCGTTTTTCAACATTCACCCTCTACACTTAATTATTCGGGAAAAACTCGCCAGTTCCATTGAAAACGCGCTAGCTTCGCGCCGGGGCCGCCAGGGGCGCTGGCTGTGATGTGTCCACAAAAGCTGGATATGCTTCCGCTTCGCTACCGGAAGACGTGCGCCGATTTGTCCGGCGAGGGATGCAATAACATGATGGGCGAGAGAACGAGTACAGAGAGAGAGAGAGAAAAAAAAAGGAATTGGCGAAAAACATTTTGTGCCGAGGCGAGAGCCAAACTCGCGTACCAACGATCAGAATGCCAGCGTCGTAACCACTCGGCTATCCAGGCACGCTGCAGAGCAAATCATAGCATTGTATAAAATAGTACAGCAAAGTGGTGGGAAAGGGAAGTGAGGGTGAGAGAGATGTGAGGGTTTGGAGGCTGGAAGAACAAGTACAGAGACACAAAGAGAGAGAGATATAGAGAGAGAAAGAAGTAGAAACAGAGGAATAGAAAGAGAGGGAAGGAACATAGAAAAAGTTAGAAGGCGGGAGACCGACTACACAGAGACAGAGAGTGATAGAGAATCAAGGATATAGAAAGAAATAGAAAAAAGGAGAGAAAGAAAGGGCAAAAAGAGAGAAAGATACAGAAAGACAGAGAAACAAACAGACAAAAAGATAAAGACTTACAAAGCAAAACATAAACAGAGAAAAAAAGAGAAGGCGAGACATCGACTACAGAGAGATAGAGGAACAAACAACAAGTGAAAGAAACAGATAAATAGACATAAGGTGAGAAATCGACTGCATCGAGAGAGATAGAGAAATAAGGGCATAAAAAGAAAGAGAATAGACAGAAGAAAGGGAAGACAGAGAAAAAAAGATGCTTGATCCCTCCGTCATAGGAATCGGTATAACACGAAAGTGAAACGTGTCGTCAAAGAAGTAGTTTATTGTTTATAGTGCATTGGTATATAGAGAGCTTGTACAATGTCTACTGTTGTTGGACAGATGTAGCACCGCTTTATGTGGACGCATCGCACTCACGTTGACACCCAGTGGCACATCTCCGTACCGACGACAAACGCCCATGATCATGATTTAACCCTTGCGGTAGCTGAAGTTCTTAACATATACGTGGACACCGCATATGGTGAATCCCGCGCAAAGATGGCATCAACAAGCACATAATAAACACTGACACTCGATATGCATTCCCTCAAGGCGTCGTGAAAGGCGAAAAGAAACTTTACGGGCGTCGTGTCTTCCCTCTAGCCCGGCCGTTACTTCTCACAGGGTGAGCGGGGAACGCGGTGCGACAGCCAGGCGAGCATCAGAGAGCTATTTTTTGATATGGATGGATGCTATGATCGAGGCTTTGGCGATCGAGGATCGAGGATCGTTCATGTAGCCTCCGCAATGTGCTTGGTGGTAGCTCAGTGGGCTAAATGCCCGCCAGCCATCGTCGCGGACCGAGAGGACATCGGTTCGACTCCCGTCAATGGAACTTTTTCTTTGCCATCTGATCGCGTTCATTTCGCTGACGTACTTCCGTGACGGAAATACGTCATGAAAATCTTGGTGGACCCCTGCGTAAAACATTTTCCTGTTAAAAGACAAAAACCGAGAAAAAAATAGATAGCGAAAGAGATAGAAAGGAACAAAACAGAACATACTTCCTGATCTGATTGGTAGGCGGCGCTGCTGCTGGCTGGTGAGTTACTGGTGAGCGCCCAACTCGGGCGCTTGCACGCTTCTCTGCAATGTCGAAACTTATTTGAAGTGCGCTTGTGGCACATTCTCATTAGAGCGGGGCTGTGTGTGGCGAGGCGAAACCAAAATTTGTCTGTCCTACGTACGCGAAATCTCGTACTCCGTATGTTGATTGGTTGGTAACAACTTTATTGACGGTCCGGCAGAACTTTCGCTGACTGGGCTTTAGGTCTCCCACTTGGGGACGCCGAGGCCTTGCCTCACCGCCGCCTCGCGGGCCTGCTGGACAGCCCAAAGTTGGTCGCCGAGGCTGGGGCTGCGCAAGGCAGCGGCCCACCGCGGCGGAAGGGTTCCGGAGTTAGCACCTTTCGGGTTTTTGTCACAGTCCCAGAGCATGTGATTTATTGTGGCGACCTCAGTGTGGCAGACCTTGCATATATTTACTACTCCGTATGTGCCAGAGAAAGTAGGCAATCCCTACTTCCATAACGACAAAAACTTTGGGTACGGGTGAAGTATGTGGGGAAGGGTGTTTGAGATATATTAACGTGAAACCTGCGGAGGGGCGAAGCATACAGTGTGCGCCGGTGTTTCTCATAGCAAAATGAACGCTAATGGGCAATGAGAAACGGAAGAAAGATTAAGAGACAGAGACCCACAGTCCGCGCTGAGTTAACGTGCGCGCTGCGAATTTTTATTGTTCAACTACGCGCAAGAAAAATTTCCCACCGGCACTACATTGCAGGTCAAGATCCAGTGCCTATATATACGGGGTGGCCGGTGAACGGTTGTGCAGCGCGAGCAGTCGCAATCAAGAAACTCGCTAGCAGACGCTGCCTGCATCGGCGTTGTCTCTTGCGGGCGAGGACGCGTTCTCGTTCCTTGCGATCTGGTAGTTCAGCGTTCATCGCAGAAAGAGCGCTTCTATAGTCAACGCACACCGTTCGCTCTCTCTCGCCACACGGCGAGAGCTGAGGCGGTGGTGCCCTCTTTTGCGCTCAAGCAAATGGACCGCCCCGACAGCGACGATGATGCTCGCCGCGATGGCAGTCGACGATGAATGATGCACTTCGCCCCTAAATAGCGGTCAGCTCGCAATATAGGCACAAGGCTGGAACCATCAGTGGAGCCAGTGTTCGACCAAGTTTTGCTTGTAATGTCAAGCCTTTCCTAGAAATGTTACGTTTTTGCTAGTAGTGCTAGTAGTAGGTATTAGGTGATGTTACGTGATTTTAATCACGGGACTAGTTGTTAAGTGACCTTAGGTAAAATTTAGCCCATCATAGTGTTTTTATTCGACGCCGGACAAATCGGCACACGTGTTTTGGGAGGGAAGCAGAAGTTGAAGAGGACGAAGGGAGCACTTACGGGTTCTTGATGATTATAATTGCTGATCGCACTACCAAGTGCAACGAAAAGCTTAAGGAGCTCCGATCTTAAAAAAAGAGAGAAGGGATAGCCATGCATAGTACAGTCACCTGTTCTTTTTATGTAGCGGCCGTGGTACAGTATAGCAAGTATTGTTTGCCCTGTGGCATAGAAAAGCTGTCATCGTTACGAACTGGCGCGCGCTCACTTCATCTGCTTCATCTTCGTGCGCGTCTTCTTCTGTTTCTAGTGCTCTAGCTCTGCTGTGACGTAACCTTGCATGACTTTGTGCATGCTGCGCAATTTAAAAAGAAATAGTATAAGTACAGGCTTCTTCACGTTACACAATTATTGCAAAACAAGCAGTGTGATGCCGTGAAGCTTACATACCGACTACAAATCTACTTCATTTTACCACATCATTATAATTCGTATTATCTTTGTACAAAAGTTAAAGGTTTGCCTTCATGCAATATGGTAAGCTGCTTTATAAGGGCCGACAATGGTGGAATAAAATGGAAGTTATGACAGGTATGAAGGCACGCTTTGCTGTAGTCACGTGATACTCTAGCATCATGTAATAATGAAGTATGAATAAATGGCTGTTCTCAGTTAATGGCTTTCGCATAGTAGTTCTCGTAATTTTTTCAGTATGTCTTCAAGTGTTATAAAAATCCAGTAAATGAAAAAAGTGTTGCTTAAGAGATTTAAATTCCGCTTGAAATATTACACTATGAGTCCTCACGCTATCACACACTCGCGGTTTCTGGCTTCTGCTTTAGGAGGAAGGATGCATTTTTATAATCGTCCAAGTGAGGGTGAGCATCTAAAATTAGATGTTGCATAAAACGAGCGTACTGTATAGGCTTCCTGGAGTCTTTTCT
>NC_051177.1:72923896-72992455 GCF_013339695.2 Rhipicephalus sanguineus | reverse complement strand
AATATGCAGCTTTTCTGGACACCAGCGGCCTAGTTCGCGTGAACGACACCACGTGGCGTATCGACCTTAAAGAATTCAAAAGTCCCGCCATGACGTATGCAGTGACGCGGCACTAAATAAAATAGAATCAAAAGAAACAGTACACACGCCCCGAGACTCGCTTCACCTCGGTGCGCAGAAAAGAGAGCGCTGTTTGTCGGCGTTATCTCGACGGCGACGACTGGCAATGAATTGGCAGTTTTTCTAGACGTGCCATGCCAAATGTCTGGCCGTTATAGATGCGCCCACGATGCATGAAGAGAATCGTGTTTTTATTGTTTGTTTGTTTGTTGTTTAGATTCTTGCGCTGCCGTACCAGTGGGATATTGGAGCAGCATGCTGCTTTCCGAGTTTCTTTTTTCAGCTAGCGGGAACCATTATGTTTGGGTACGAACAGGATATTGTGGTTGCATAATAAACGAATTTCCTTTCGTGTACCACTTGGGTGATGCTCGTTTGCTCCTTGCGTTACCTCAAATTAGAACTGGATAAGTTTGAGAACGCTAGGAATGAGAGTAAAAAAAGGAAGTTAAAGATTGTTTTTATTTGTGTTCATTTAGTTCTTATTGAAATGTGGCTGCCACCGCAAGCTTGGCGCCGTCTAAGCGGGTGTGCAGAAATGATACAGTCGTTGAAAGATGATCTTGTACACCGGAAAATGTGAAATTGGTTAGTTTTTTTGTTGGGAATGAACGTATAGTAGAACATATACGACTGACGTGTTGTGTAATAATCTCTAGATCTGCCATCTATCGAGCTAAAAAAGGCACTTATCTATCCTAATTGCATTTCTTCTTTTCTTTCTTTTTTCCCTTTTTTTCTCACGGTCGACTGACTCATATGCTGGATGTCATTGTCTTGAATCCTGTTGGCGCAGATACACCAATAGGTTACTCTAATGGGCTGGAAGTTCTCCTGAAGATCTACTTTCATGTTCTGTAGGCGTAGTCTCGTTCAACTTTGCACTACAGCAAGCACAAAGTCGATCATGAATCACCTACTGGCCCAATCGTCCACTTTGATCAGCGCAAAGAAATTCAGAAGAGCGAATTTTGGCGTTTTTGCGCTGACAACAACGATTGTTAATGCATCATAATATAATAACTATTCCTACAATCTCTCAAAATCACTTCTTTATTCTGTATCACTCCTGATGTAGAATACAAAATGCATTTGACTTGCTCAACAACGGGTCACAAGACACATATCAGAGAAAAGCGAACCCGTTAATTCCCCCTCCTTTCGTTCACCCAGCATGTGGAAATTTCTTCAGTTGTGAGTGGAGCTCCTTCTGTTGCCACGAAGATGTGCAGGCATTCCAAAGGAAATCTTAAACCTTTCTTTCCAGGAGGTTCCCTTAAGAGAACGATGGTGTTTATGCGCACAGGAATTTTGATAAGTAGTTTTTCGCTCGTAGCTATGACTGAAAAATACCAGTCTTCAACCAGATAAAGCCTAGCGAAATCTGCTTTTTCCCTTAAAGGAGTCCTGACACAAAAATTTTCGCCCCGCGTTTTTTGCTGCAATGTGTTGCTGGGGGCCTATCAGTCAAAACACGGCACATCGTTTGCTGCAGCGCGTGGCAGATAATTAATTACAAGCTCCTCATTACCGACACAGCCTCAGTTTCGGTTTGACAGAGCTCCAAAAACGACAAGCCGCCGGGTGCAACTACCACCACCTAGCGAGTGAAACGCGCGGTCACGTGAGCACAACGAACAGTGACGCATTTCCGCGTGGTCTGTCGTCGTCAGGCTCATAGTCGTCTGATGGCGACGATTTTCTTGCGGCGGGGATGGAAGGAATTTTCGACGTGGCGAATCACTTCAGGTTTGACCCGCTGGCGAGGAGCGATTCGTCGGGAAGCGCTTCAAAACAGAAATGGCGGCTAGACGTCATCATAACTTGTACCGGCTGCAACAGTTACGTAGGGGAAGTAGGGGGGGTCACCTCGGGTCACCTCCGAGGGTGTAAATGCACCAGGTGCGGCCTCTAATGCTGGGTCGCGCTCGCGAACTTCGAAATTCACATAAAATACCGTCCAAGCTTTATTCGCTGTCGATATTTTGCAGATGGTACACGCACGTACACGGGAATCGATTCAGCGGGCTATCTCGGCCGCGAAATTTTGTGTCAGTACCCCTTTAATATCTACTGCTTTTCAAGCAGTAGTCTTCTTCCTCTGAAAGCCCAACGGAAAATGACCCATGTCGAATAGAATGATTACAGCTCCACTCGAGGGTCTTCAAAACCGGAGCTTTCTTAGATGCGAAGTATCTTAAGGCGGAGCTCAATCCGGTGGTGGTGGTGGTGTGCGGCGTGACCACCCTTACTGCGCATGCGCATACCCTCCCCACACACCTCCTCTCCACTCCCCTGTCCTCTACCTCTCCCCTTTCTCCACTCACCCTCTCCACTCACCCTCTCCCCTTCCCTCTCCCCTTCCCTCTCCCTTTCCACTCTTCCTCTGAAACGCGGGCTAGACATGCCGAAATTCTCTCCTGCGCAACGCCGCGATGAGCTCGAGCGCATGCGCGTCCCCTCCCTTCTCTCTCCTCTCCTACGCTGCCCCCTCTCGCCCGCCTGTCAACCGCGTTCCCCGCTCGCCCTGTGAGAATTAACGGCCAGGCTAGATGGAAGATACGACGCGCGTAGCGTCCCCTTCGCGTTCCACGACGCGAGGTCGTAGCATGCCCAACGAACGCCAACGGAACGCGATCGTGCAAGTGCTCCGGCTTCGCATCGGCTCATGGTCCCCTTTAGCGGGAGATGGTGTAATTTTTTTGTACTTCATGATGCAAAACATCAGCCGCGTATTGAATCCTGGAATCTTCTGGCTTGATAGGAATGTCAAAGCTGCGAAGACATTCCTGGTTGGGATTCTTTTTTGGCTCAAACGTGTAGGCCCACCTTGAAAGTCCCTTCCACTGTATCGGGTAGTTTTGTCTCTATTGTAGATAAGGAAATCATAGTAAAATAGATAGTAAGAAATATATAATTCAATATTAAATTTTACTGCAACATAAAGGTTGCAATAGAAATAGGCGCGAAAGCGACTAAGAAAAATTAATAATATTTCAGAAGACACGATAACTGGCATGTAGCCTCGACTTTAATAATAGGGATATCTGCACACAGGTGTGAAGTCTGGTTAATGCGCATCGATAACACAGTGTTATCATAGATGCACGCGTTTTAGAAAACATGCTTAAAACGTACTTGTGGGCTAGTTGGTTGGTCATATTCACGATAAACGGCAGCGCACACCGGGTTAAGACAGATACACAAAACACAAAAAAGGACGACACAAGCGCTGACGTCCTTTTTTTCGTGTTTTGTGTATCTGTCTTAACCCCGTGTGCGCTGCCGTTTATCGTGAATTAGAAAACATCCTCTAGACATGGTATTCCCTCTCAGCTTTGTCTGAGTGGAAATAGGTCAAAGAATTGAATTCCTGTCAATCTGATAACATGTTATTTTTTTTCTTAGATTAGGCCTAAATCTGCCCTAAATGGTGGCTCTGCGCTGTACAGCGCACACGTGTGCTGTACAGCACAGAGCCACCATTTAGGGCAGATTTTAGTGATGCGGAAATTACCTCCTTGATAGTCAGAAAGTTCAAATATGTATACACAATAACCTTCTCACTATTTACTTAGGACAAATATTGGGATCGTGGAACATGAGGTGAGCATGAGTGATGTCACGCCTTTTTAGAGTAAATACTTACTCTATCACTATATATATTCGCGATGTGCTTTCTTAAAGGGACTGACAACCGACCGAAATGTGTCACAAGACCCTGGCTGTGAATTGCAGGTGACATAAACGAGCTTCTTTTTCACCATATGATTAGGATTTGTATTGTTGATTGCGCTTTGAAGTCACAAGGGCATGTCGCGTGCCTGACCGGGCAAGCTTCCTAGTGCACGAATGAGATGTGCAGAATGCTGTACGCACTCCGGTGCTATTTACTAAAAAATGCGTTTAAAATAATCCGCGCTGTTATTAGGCATTCTCGATTTATTCTGTGCTTATAAAAGAGTAAAAGGAGTTGACGTTGAGAGGTGGCGTTGCCTTCGCGACTACTAGTGAACGCATGCCGAGCAACGGTGTATGCGCGCGGCGCTTTCTACGTTGAATGAACTTCCAGGTAGCACACATCAAAAACCGGAAAAAAATGCATTCCATAACGTTTGGGCTGTGGCATGGGCTTCGCAAGACACTGAACTACGTAGGCGGTGTCACGGCTGAACGTTAGTAAAGGCATCTTTTCTTTTTTTAGTGAGTGCTACCCGCAAGGCATTCCACACACACACACACACACACACACACACACACACACACACACACACACACACACACACACACACACACACACACACACACACACACACACACACACACACACATATATATATATATATATATATATATATATATATATATATATATATATATATATATATATATATATATAGAATATATATCGAGAAAAGATGTTTCTGGGTCCAGGTAAATGAACGCAGTAAAACAGACCACGCGTACGAAGCGATTTATTGACGTTTCGGCCGCGGGTCCGGCCTTCATCAGAAACGGCGTATGCGCGCGTTGGTAATTTCTGATGAGTCTTCTGATGAAGGCCGGACCCGCGGCCGAAACGTCAATAAATCGCTTCGTACGCGTGTCTGTTTTACTGCGTATATATATATATATATTATATATATATATATAATATATATATATATATATATATATATATATATATATATATATATATATATATATATATAGATATAATATATATATATAATATATATATATATATATATATATATATATAGTGCATTACCGACACGGGTAGTCAAACCTGAGGCGAACAAGCAAGGCGAGCTTGATCTGTTCATTAGTTGATGAACCGTAATTAGGCTTGGCTCGGGAACACAGTGCGGAGGGCAATCTAGTAAGCGTCGAATACTGGCTCATTGAATCGGTAAGCAGAACTGTAAAGCGAAAAGCGCGCTTGTTAGTTTTGAAGTCTTCTTCCTCGCTGTTTTCATTCACTCTGTTGTACATTGCTGCTAACATGGGTACCTGTTAAGGGAAAGTCATCAGTAAAGACAACATGCATGTGTCCATGCCTGGACTTCCCTCTTAGTTACTCCCTCTTATTACTCTTTCAAACGGCGTGAAATGGCGTTGCGGCAACAAAGGCAGTGTGTAATCGGCTAATTCCCTATGAAATTACCTATGCTTTTCAGGAAAGCAGCGTACACTAAAGAACGTGTTGAAAGGGTGTCGTTTCGCCTCACAAAAACAGTCCTGATATCGTGCATGCCTCTCGACTGCTTATCGCCGCGCGCCCGCCACTTCCAGGTCACGAATGGCATGCACGTGAGACAGCATTCTTCATAGCAAAGTGCGGAGTGCCGAGAATTCAAGAAAGGAAACGCAAGCAGCAGCAAAGCAGCCGGTTGAAGATCTCTCCGTCGTTGCTATGGCAACGGCGCGCGCGGCCGCGCTCGCTTGCGAGTCTGCTTGCCTACCGTTTCGCCGTCTGTTCCGTGCACACCGGTCTCCGCCGCCAGTCAGTGAGGGGGGGGGGAGGGCTTGGGTAAAGGGAGGGGGCACTTGCTGAAGGCCTTGGCAGTTTGAGAGAAACACCATTCTCATTATTCTTGTCGGTAAAACACCGCCTCCGTCAAACTTTTGGGAGGGGAGGCGGGCCCTTGGGGCATACCCCCTAGCTACGGGCCTGGCCTCTGGACTCCTAGGTGGTCCCGGTCGGTCTACGAAACTTCTTCGAAGTACCACGGTCCGTACCGTGTTGTCTAGCAAGCCTCGTACTCATATACGCCGTCAAGTCGCTTGAGACTTATTGTAATCAATGTCCGGGCATGAGATTGTGCATATGGACCTGCTAAAGCCTCACTGTCACTGTGCAGCTGTCCGTGATTAGCCAGGGACGCCTCTTTTTCGGAAGGGGAAGTAAATGTAATGCAAAAGAGCAGCACTACTTGCAGAAGCAGAGAACGCTGCTCCCGCAGAAAAAAGGCGACGATTAAACAATACAAGCTTTGCGTTGGTTCTAGTATTACTGGTTGCGTTTCTGCGTCGTCTCTAATAGTAGAGTACTTCTTTAAAACGCTTCATATATTACAAATGGCTGCCCTCATGCTTGCCTTGGTTTCGTTTTGTATTGCCTTCTTATGGTTGAGGTTAACTAAAATCTGGGTTCCTTTTCTTCGTTATTAAGTAATAGGTTGCGTGGTAATAAGAAATGAAACATTAGAGTTTACTTGCTCGATTTCCGAAAGCGAAACCGAAACCTGCAGCAAATATCTTGGTTGCAATGCTCCAGCGAAAAAACAAGCAACTAAATCTTCAGCAGCATTGTACTAGTAATAATAATTGCTGGAGTTCTACGTGCCCAAACCATAATATGTTTACGAGGCATGCCGTAGAGGAGGGCTGAGGAAATTTCGACCACTTCAAGTTCGTAACGTGCATCTAAAACCAAGTACACGAGCCTCTAGCATTTTCGCCTTGTTCAAAAATGCTGGAGCCACCGTCAAACCTGTGCCCTTTGGGTCAGCAGCCGAACACCGTAACCGTTGTACCACCGCGGCAAACATAAGCAATTCTGAGAGAGACAAAAAAAAAGAAGAAAAAAACCGCATTGGGATTCGAACCAAGGCCCCAGCGATTGCGCGCAAACAGCCAGGACGGATGATCAACCCATTCAGCCACAGCGCGCGGCGGCTAGCCTGTGATACGATAGCTATCATAAAGATACTACGGTCAAACTCTCCTTGCAACGCTCCTTGCAAGTGTCCCCACCTGCCAAAGAGCAGGAACGGAATGTAAAAGTGAAAACAACTGCTTTCTGTTTGCAAAAATGCGCTGTAGACCATAATTCGATGTTTCACAGCGCAAGGAACGGGGACGACATTGGAAAACACACACAGAGCTGAAACTTACAACTGACTATATTTTCAAACTTACAGCAATTTATATGCGCTCTTCACCAGGAAAGAAAAAAGAATAGAGCAAATGAAGCATACAAAAAAATTCCAGAAAAATTGTAGAAGCCCAAACAATTTTGAAACGTGATAAAAAATGCACGAGTGCAGCTTCGCTTGCTCTTTCGAGCAACGAAAGTGAATTTCTCGTGATCGTAAAATATATGTGATATCGATGATGGGTTGTTGTTTCCTGCGACTACAATTTTGTACACCGGCCTGCAATTGTCGCGTGACCAAGATCACGTAACATCGCACATCTACTTTGTGACTACAATCACGTAACAGCTAGCCACGTGACTAAAATTCACGTAAAATCAAGTAATTAGTCTCGCCACTAAAATCCCGTAACGTCACGTAACTATTGACGTGACGTGTTGGCGCCAAAAACTTCGGAACAACAGGGTGGCGTGGGGCAACCTCAGCGTCTGCACTGGACTCTATAAAGATGTACTTTCCTCTCTCACGTCACTAAAATTCCATCACGTAACTACTAGTGACGCGACATTTCATCCCTTCAGAACCACGCAACAAGTGCGTAGTCTGGGGAACCGACCGAAACCTGAGAAGAATAGGTTATCCAAGCCTAGCCATGTCCAGTAATACTATACTAGCAAACACTTTGCACCTCTAGCAATAGCTTTGTATTAGCAAAACCTTAGAAGAAGCTAGGTCGAACGCTAGCTCCGCTTTCGGTTCCAGCCTTGCGCAACCAGTACATGCTGCGCACATTTTCATTTACAGATGTTTAAAATGGCATCTTATTGCGGTACGTTGAGGTGGGCTGCGAGTGCGTGCGAAAAGCTGCTGAATCACATGATTTTCGTATTGTAACTGGGAGCACCAGTCCCTGGACTTCCCGAAAGCTTTCATCTACACACGTCATACAGGAGCGTCGGCAAGGTTTTGTCTTGGGGGGTGCAAAGCAGTGTTGCATGGCGGCTGGGAGAGGGGGAGAGTACTGGTGTAGCTTGGGTGGGGGAAAGTGCTGGTTTGACTTGAGGGGGGCAAGCGCCCCTTTTGCACCCCCCTGCGACGCCCATGACGTCATATCACACGGACCTATCCGATGCAGCGCACAATGCTTGCGATGTAAAAAGAGAAGGCATGCTGGGTTTTTTCTGTTCACGGTAGGGCGATAGATATGACAGAGATGAATAAAAAATACGGCAGATCCCACGCACTGTGGGAATCGATGTGATGCGAAGCAGGCAGCAAAGAGCTGCATACATCGCCTTGTTTGTCTTTGAGCCAAATGAAATCATTCATGCCATGGAATCTAGTCCACCATATATCACATGTTTGCCATGCACGCATGCATGCACAATCTAGTGTACACCATGCCAATGAAACGCATATTCTGGTATATAAATGCATGACCTGTCGTTTATGTTCATCACGCACTCGTGTCATGCCTATTTTGGTATATATCACGTTAAGAAAACGGCCGGAAGCGCAACATGACAGTGGCAATGTAAATCATACCGTACATGACATGCATAACATGATTTGCATGTTAAGACCTCTCATTTATGTTCGTCATACAGTCACATCGCGCAATACCAATTTTGGTGTGTATCAAAGGAGCGAAATGGCCGCGAGTTCACCATGAGTAGAGTATGTAAATCATGCCATACATGACGTGAATATTATGGTTTTTCATGTTACCAACCTGTCACTAATGTTCATCATACAGTCTCATCGCGCTATATCAGTTTTGGTGTATATCAAGCTATCGAAACGTCCGCGAATGCACCATGAGCGTGGCATGTAAGTCATGACATACATGGCATGCATGTCATAGTTTTCATGTTACCACCTGTTATTCACGTTTTTCATACAGTCACATCGCGCAATACCAATTTGGTGCATATCAATCTAGCGAAACGGCCACGACTGCGCCATGAGCATGGCATGTAAATCATCTCGTACATTTCATGCATGTCATGATTGTCATGTTACCACCTTTCACTTACGCTCGTCATGCAGCCGCGTTGCGCAATACCAATTTTGGTGTATGTCAAGCAAGCGAAACGGCACGAGTGCATCATGAGCATGACATGTAAATCATGTCGTGCATGTCATGCATGTCATGATTTTCATGTTACCACGTCTCATTTACCTTCGTCATACAGTCGCTTCGCGCAATACCAATTTTGGTGTACATCAAGCTAGCGAAGCGGCCGCGAATGCATCATGAGCGTGGCAATTAAATCATGACATACATGACATGCATGTCATGGTTTTCATCTTACCAACTGGCATTCATGTTCTTCATACAGTCACATCGCGCAATACCAATTTTGGTGTATATCAATCTACTGAAACTGCCGCTAGCGCATCATGAGCGTGGCATGTAAATCAGGTCGTACATGACTTGCATGTCATGATTTTCATGCTACCACCTCGCACTTACGTTCGTCATACTGTCGTGTCGCGTAACACCAATTTTGGTGTATATCACGCAAGCGAAACGGACGCGAATGCACCATGAGCGTGGCATGTAAATCATAACATACATGTCATGGATGTCATGGTTTTCACGCTACCACCTGTTATTCATGTTGTTCATAAAGTCACATCGCACAGTACCAATTTTGGTGTATATCAATCTAGCGAAACGGCCGCGAGTGCGCCATGAGCGTGGCATGTAAATCATGTCATACATGACATGCATATCATGATTTTCATGTTACCACGAGTCAGTTATGTTCGTCATACAGAAATGTCTCGTCATACCAGTTTTCGTATGTATCCCTTCATTTAAACGGCCGCGAGTGCCCCGAGACCATGTCATGTAAATCAAGCTGCACATGACATGCGCGTCATGATTTGCATGTTAGGACCTGTCATTATGTTCGTCATGAACTCTTGTCACGCCGTACTAATTTGGTATATCTGAAATTAACGGACGGCCGCAAGAGCCCAAAGGCCGTTGAATGTAAATCATGCTGTTCATGACATGCGTGTCATGATTTTCATGATATGACCTGTCATTTATGTTCGCGATAAGGCCATGTTATGATACACCAATTTTGGTACACATCCGATTAACGGAAGGGCAGGGAGCCCAAAGGCCGTGGAATGTAAATCATGCTGTTCATGACATGCGTGTCATGATTTTCATGATATGACCTGTCATTTATGTTCGTAATAAGGCCATGTTATGACACACCAATTTTGGTATACATCCGATTAACGAAACGGCCAGGAGAGCACAAAGTCGTAGGCGGCTAGATAGATAGAGATAGATAGATAGATAGATAGATAGATAGATAGATAGATAGATAGATAGATAGATAGATAGATAGATAGATAGATAGATAGATAGATAGATAGATAGATAGATAGATAGATAGATAGATAGATAGATAGATAGATAGATAGATAGATAGATAGATAGATACGCTCAAAGTCGCAGAAGTTCGCTAAGGAATGCTTCGCATTTAAAATCCCAGTTTCACCGCAAGGACGATGCAGTGAGTGCGATAGCAACAAATGAAGTAAAGCTGGCAGCTAATTCTTCTAGATCCCGTCTCGCGTAACTCTACAAAATGGTGCTGTAAGAGAACACAGCCACTCCAGGTAGGAAAGGGGATTTCGCGCAGTCTCTTCGAGTCGAGAGCGCAGCATATAGAAGGGTATATGAGCCGTCCGCTGATGCTTGTCGAGATAGCGATTTTGATTTCATTTAAGTTAGGGCGAAATCATTGCACTGCTGTTTGAAAAAGAACAAATAATTTTTCATATTCCTTGATTGGCTTAATTATCTGTTGGTTTCATTAGCAGCGTCTAACAGAAAAAAAAGAACCCTTCGAAAAATTCCTCTTCGTTCGTTAAGATTACGACAGACACTTGCGTTAGCCCTAAAGTAAAAAGCAACTGCAAAAACGTCTAACTTTGTCATTTAATTACTATGCCTCGCTTGTCTAAGCTTAGTTCGCTTCCTTTACGTTGCTGAATTGTAGGTACCTGAGAAGATCGTAACGACATCATGAGAAGGGAGAAACAAGTTTCCACCACAATACGCGTACAAAAGTTCGAAAGAGCTTTGTTCACCGTAACTTGATCGGGCGTTCTGTTCCTTAGGACGTTTATAAAAGAATAAAGTGAGAATTACAAATGTAGGTCTGAACGATGTGATACGCGTGGAGTGTTTAAACATACACTAAAGAAGTCATATAATAAAGAGAAAAAGAAACGGCAGCTCTAGATTACAGTCAAGAACCGAAACCGAAACGAAAGCTCTTTTTTTGTTTCGGCGGCGACATCCTGTGCGAAGCTGTGGAACTAAGTCACGGGCTCAAAAAAAAAAAAATGCTGATCCGTCGCCAGGAATCGAACCGATGACGGCGCGGTTATGCCGGGCTCTGAACTTGAGCGATTAGCTCGCTCGGCCACGGTGGGCGCCTTGTCGCCTGTGGTAAGCAAGGGTTTATCAATTTACCACAAACATTTGAACGACCGCGCTTCAAAAAACGCGTTAGGGAACAATCTTATGCCAATTGCGGCAAGTTGAGATTGGCTTCAAACGAAAGCTGAGTGTCAGGACTACATGTGATTTCCTGACCATTAACATAACTTGCTTAGTTTTACGACAGTGACCGTTTTTGTCTCGAAAAACAGGCCACATTTTTCGCCGTTTCCATAGACTCCCATTGTACAATCTTTAACTGCTCTGGGAACAAAATTGAAGCTTACTGCAACGTGATCGCTGCAGTCCTCCCGTGCGTTTAGGTTCCCAGAAGCGCTCTGTAGTCTGCGTTTTTCAACATTCACCCTCTACACTTAATTATTCGGGAAAAACTCGCCAGTTCCATTGAAAACGCGCTAGCTTCGCGCCGGGGCCGCCAGGGGCGCTGGCTGTGATGTGTCCACAAAAGCTGGATATGTGCATCGTTTGGTGCACAAAGTTAAGAGGTTTTGCCGGAATAATATGCAGGCACCAACATCTCTCCGAAGTGCAGGTTCTGCGCCAATTCATCCGCACTCTGGGAGTGGTTAGAACCTCGACCCCCGCCCCCTCCCCTTTATCTCTCATCATATCAGTAAGCAGTAGGAAAGTGTGCTGTCCGGGGCGTGCGGCTGATTGACTAAGCTCTCTCACGCTCGGCATAGCAGCCGGCGCCAGGACCACTGGTCAACTACGGGCCTAGAAAGACGCCCCGTTTTTTTGTTTTTTTTTTTTTTTTTTTGCGGGGGGGGGGGGGTAAAATTAGTCTTTCATCTCCGCGATAATCGCCCAGAAGACTCGGCGGCGGAATTGAATACTTTTGCTTTCATAATTGTACTCACTTTTAATTCCACGTAGATCGTATATAAATTTGAACCTTTGTCAAATGTTTCTGTACTACTGCGTGATTATCGAGGACCTTCAGTGGTCCATTAAGACGTTTCCTCCGGCCTTCTAGCTACCCTTCACGAAGGAACTAACCAGTAGCGCCATCGGAGAACGTTATCCAGTTATAGCGCACTGTAATATGTATCACATATCTGATTCGTTTATTTCTGCCCAACTATTAAATGTAACGCAGACGAATGTCAGACTCCGATAACCGATTTCCACGAATACTCGGAACGAACCGGTATCATATACTGTCAGTGACACCGCTATGGCTCTAAGAACACAGCCCGAATATGTTAAAGGTAATCTGAAGAACGTTACGGAGGTGAAAAAAGAATTGTATCGGAAAGGACACGAGACAATGTCGCGCCACTTTTTCACTCTAAGGTTCACGAGAACGCTACTTGTGTACTAATGACGACCTTACGGGGACCCTCGCTGAGGCTCGACACGAAATGTAATCCGCCCAACCTTGTTCTCACTATCTCTCTTTTCGTTCGAAAAGCCAAGAAACGAAACAAAAAACGAAAGCAAGAAAAAAAAGAAGCAGTCGACGATCCTCTTCAAGGACTCATCGGTCCAGTCGAGCAAACGGTAGCACACAGCCCCACACGCGATAGGCAAGAAAACAGCAAGAAATGCGCACGCACGAAGTAAGGAAAATGAAAGCGCCAGGAAGAGAAATTAAAGCGAGAAGAGCCCGCGAAAAGAAGTAGCCGAGACCGTATGGACACGTGAGCTCTGTCACGCAGGGCACCTCCGCGACTTTGGTTGTCCACTCAGAGGCCACACGCGACGGTAGAGTCTTTTACGATACTGAAGGGCCGGCAGCACCCGAAACAGGTCTACGGAAAGGGGGTTGTGCTTCTTGAGTAGTCAGCACCTTTACCGCCCGAAGCGATGCCGCCGGCTGAACTAGCGATGCTGCAGTCAGTGGAGTTGTGCACTCACAGGCACACAAACACTAGTTCTCTCTCTCCCTCTCTCGCACGCGCGTTGCATGCGCCCGCCACGGTGATCTAGGGGTTACGGTGCTTAAAGATAAAGAGCTTGAACAAGATATCAGCAAACTTTGCCGTCTGAAAACAGCCTTTCCCATATCTCTTGTATATGGGTCATTTCTGAAGGGGACTTGGTGTGAAGATCCGAAAAACATATCGCTACCGATCTACAGGATGGCTAAAATCTGGACGCCGATTCTGAAATATGGAGTTTTTGTTCCATGGTTATGTTTTAAGACATGGTGACCGCATGGTGCGCCTCATGCAAACAAATGCTTGAGACCAGTCATGTCTGTGTAGCCCGTGAAGTTACTTATTTAGAAAATTAAAAAAAAAAGATAAATGGGACGAAGGTAGCATCGTGCGAACCGGGCCGCTAACGATAGGTCCGCGGGCCTCGTGTGTGAGACTCCTGCTGTAGGGTGTAGAACAAGAGCAGTATATATGGCTGATATCGAGAGGCAAAGAGAGAAAGAAAGCGAGAGCAAGGCGCCCATGAAAAGGAGGCGAGCAGCCGCCACTACTGCGACGTATGCCGTTCTGACCGGGGCCTCCACCGGCGTGCCCTACTCGTCGATGGTCGATCTACGAACGTGCCCTGATTCAAATTGCCTGCGTTTCGGCTCAGGTCACGTCGCCAGAGAGAGGAGCCCGCAAAAAACAGCGACTTCTTGAGCCGCCGGCGGTGACGGAGTCCGCGCCTATACGCTGTCTCTGCTGCTCGCACAGTATGCTTCGTTGGCTCGAGGCTGGCTGCATGGCTTCTTCTCCCACTCTACGCGTCGACTTTTGCCAGTCTGTGCAACGGTTGTGCTGTCGTGCTCGCTTGTCGCTGCGGGTGGCATTCTCTCACCAGCCCGACAGCGGAACACCTCAAGCAACCGTGTCACCGCACTTGTCCTGCGTGGTCTTTCTTTCTTTCTTTCTTTCTTTCTTTCTTTCTTTCTTTCTTTCTTTCTTTCTTTCTTTCTTTCTTTCTTTCTTTCTTTCTTTCTTTCTTTCTTTCTTTCTTTCTTTGCATGAGCAGACAGGCGACGACCGCCTCGGGAGTGCAACTGAGAGCTTCTCGCCACGATAACAGTGGCGGCATCAGATTCGGGTCTTATTAAAACTTGTTGTTGGGCTAGTTGGTAAGTCGTCATATTGTAAGAAAGAAACTTAGCGCAATTTATAATTTCCACAAAGCACTCACAGAATCACACACGCACACACTTGAGTGTGCGTGTGTGATTTGTGTTCCACAAAGCACTCACAGAATCACAGAATCACAGAAGCACTCACGAAAGAAAACAACCACGCCTTTTGGAGGAGCCTCCTCTTGGAGGGGTTTTCTTTTGTAGGAGTCTCCTCTTGGAGGTGACTCCTTTTGGAGGAGTCTCCTTTCGGAGGAATCTCCTTTTGGAGGAGTCTCCTCTTGGAGGTGTCTGTTTTGGAAAAGTCTCCTCTTGGAGGTGTCTCCTTTTGGAGTAGTCCTCTCTTGGAGGTGTCTCCTTTTGGAGGAGTCTCCCCTTGGAGATGTCTCCTTTTGGAGGTGTCTCCTTTTGGAGGAGTCTCCTCGTGGAGGCGTCTCCTTTCGGAGCAGTCAACTCTTGAAGGTGTCTCCTTTCGGAGGAGTCTCCTCTTGGAGGTGGTTCCTTTCGGAGGAGTCTCCTCTTGGAGGTGTCTCTTTTTGGAGGAGTCTCCCCTTGGAGATGTCTCCTTTTGGAGGTGTCTCCTTTTGGAGGAGTCTCCTCGTGGAGGCGTCTCCTTTCGGAGCAGTCAACTCTTGAAGGTGTCTCCTTTCGGAGGAGTCTCCTCTTGGAGGTGGTTCCTTTTGGAGGAGTCTCCTCTTGGAGGTGTCTCCTCTTGGAGGAGTCTCCTTTTGGAGGAGTCTCATTTTGGAGATCTGTAATAGCATCTTCGACAAATTGCACATGTGCCCACCGGGGCGCCCCGATGCGCTGTGTTATCCAATCATGGTAGCGCCAGGGCACCCGGTGCGATTTGTCGAAGATGCTGGAAGTGATGCGTAAGCGTAGAGCTCTATTGTAAGTTGCGACGGCTTCCCCTGGAACGCTGCTTTCGAGTAGCACCGGCTGGCGTCTTCTCATTTTTAGAGTTCGTCAGCATTCTGAGCAGCCCCTTGGATGGAACATCCCACGGCCATCGAAACGCACGCTTGGCATCAAATTTTCGCAAAGTCGGAATTTTCCTTATGTGTAAGATTTTCCATGTCACAGCCACGTCGTAATCGAGGCTTCGAGCACATCTTAAAGTGTTTATATAGAACAAAAACTGAATGATTAAGTATAGCATACTGCGTAATGTACTACGCGGCTGTCTCTGCAAACTTTCCTTCTGGAGAATGCCCAGATCCGTGTTTAAAAAAATAGTTGATCGTTCAGAGTCCTATGTACTCTGCCGTGGGGTGGTCACTAAGCTGTCCCGAACCTGAAGACCTGTATTTAGAATAAAAGCGGGACAATTAAGGCGCCAAGTATAGAGAGGTACGCCGTCCCGTTTCTAGGAACAGAACAAACGGAGATAACCAACTGCTGGAAACCTACATACATTTGAAAACTTGCGCGAGGCTTTACTTTAACCACCGACCTACGCGATTGTGAGACAGACTTGCTCAAGACGACTCGAAGGCGAAAGCCGCGTTCTTTTTCTTCGGAGTCGATTGTACTAATATCCCCGCCCACCCTCCTTTCAGCATCCAGCCTGGTTTCTTGCTTAGTGCGGGGTCGGAGGCATTGGAAGCTTTCTGCACTTCACGTGGTTTTGCAGTACCTCCGGGATCGGCCCAACTTTCACCAAGCGATGATGCTATGTGATGACATCATCATGTTACGTCACGTCACGTGACGTCATAGGGGCACCATCACGATGGCGTCACAGAATTTTGGGGCATGTTACATCACGGCCACGTCATATGGTAGCATCATCACGTGATAATTTTTGCATCACTTGTGTTGGCGTCAACGAGGCCGACGGTCACTCTTCGCGTTTGTTGAGGCCTCTAAAGCTTGTTCTTTCTGCCACGCGCAACAGTATGCGTTGCGCAGCCCTTGCGAGGCTATCTTGGAACGTAGCACACAGCAAGGTAGAGCCACGTGAGGAACGTAAACGGCGTATTTTATTTAGTGCGTTAATCTCGCTAAAGGCTACAGTTTGCTTGGTCTCTCGAACAGGTTATGCCTTTCTGTTGCGGCTGCTGCTGCTTTTACAGTTAGTGCCAGCCGACCCCGATAACTCATGCCTCCACCAAAGCGTGTCGCAACAGGACGTGTATGCTTGGCCTTCGCGGACGAGTCATTAATTCGGTACGGACGTTTTCTTTGCCCCCGTATTTTCTAGAGTGTGAGGGATCACGCTTCCTTGCCTCTTATGTTGTTGAAGCTCGCTAAGTGCCCTTTCGGGTTTTTTTTTCCTTTCTCTGATATAGTCGCGTGAAGTTTCTGTCGATGCTAAAGAGCTTTTCTTTGCTCCTACCCAATGTTCTAATTGCTGTCTTCGCGAACAATAAGGTTTCTCGCGCTTCACTTAACGTGCCTGTACAAGTATACAGTGAAAGCACAAAAAATACAAGATCTTCTTTCGAGGGCTATGACCGTGTGTGCCTCGTTGGGGCAATCAGTCTAATTGTACTTTCATAACACTCTTTCAACTGATGACGCCGATGAGAGTTTGTTTTTATCTCCGTGTTTTTTTTTTTTTTTTTTTTTTTTTGCTTTAGATCGGTACGTAAAGGGAGGCTGCTGGGTGCGCCTACTCGCCCGCTGTTAAGCGTAAAGAAGGGAGGAACACTTGGGAAAGAACAAAACCATGAATCCGTAAAAGATAGGAAAAAGCTGCTAGGAGTTCACTAGTCGTGACACAAGCTGCACTTGCGCAATCGAGATTCGGAAGCTGAAATTCACTGCGCGTGGTTGTATAGAACCCACCCTTGATAGCAGCAGCGTCTTTCTAACCAGCTCGAAGAGTTTGGAAGTATTACGAAAGTATAGTTTGATAATTTTAAACAACCAAAAACGATGTGTCTAAACCGAAACCAAAACGGGCAGCTGCTTCATACAACATCTGCAACGACGTCACACTATACTGCGCCGTAGGGTATACACACACATAAGTTCGTTTTTACCGGAGGACCACTTGACGTGCCGAGCAGCACAAAGCCGCTTCTCCCGTAGAGCGCTGTTGGAGGGTAACGAGTGACAACAGACGTCTTTGGTCTTGATTGCTCTGTTCTTGAAACCTTCAGCGCAACACCAGCTTTCCCCCATCGCTTTTGGCATAAAGAGCAGCTTATAAAACCGAGCAATTTGCTGCAGTGTCTATGGATGGATGGATGGATGGATGCCGGTGTGGGCGCCACCAGGCTCGAAAAAAGAATACTTTTTTGTTTCTTTTGGTTGGCATAATGCCTTGCCTACTTCGATTAATTCGATCTTGCCGTAGAAAAAAAAAACGCCGGGCCTGCGCTGAAACCGCAGCACAGTCACAGCGAAAGCTGGAAGAGTGGCGTGTCTAGAGCCCGTTGTAAGCTCTCTTGGGGCTACTAATACAAGTACACTAGCAAGGTACCCACTACGCCATAAATCACAATTTTTGTGAAGTTGGGAAGCACCTACTAAGCCATTATTCGTCATTCTGCGGGTCTGTAAGGCATTATGTGCCCTTTGTTGACGCGACGACTGATGACGATGAAGAATTATGGCTCATCCCTTTTTAATGGGTTGGAAGAATCAAACGGCCCGCCAGTTATGTAATTTGCATTGGTGACGCCCGATCGCTATTTCCCTCTCCCGCCATGCTGTATAACATACGTTGACGTAGGAGAGAGAGGGTGGGCGAAGACCTTTACTGAGACCCCGAGGAAATGGATCATGCGCTTATGGGCTTCCTAGGCAACCAATACAAGTGCACTTGCGAGGAACCCACTACGCTATAAATCATTGTAATTTTTTAGAAGTAGGAAAGCAGACACTATGCCATTTTTCGTCATTCTACGGAGAGCCGTGGTACCTGCTAAGCGCATGTAAGTCATTATGCGCACTTTGTTGATGCTGTACCTGATGACGATGAAGAATTATGGCGGTGCTCTTTGTAATGGGTTGGAAGCATTAAACCACCTACTCGTTGCGCAATTTGCATTGTGTGACGCCTGGTTACAAAATTCGTGTTGTGCGACGCTTGGTGCTTATTTTACTCTTCTACCACGCTATATTGCATATGTTAATGTGGTTCTTTCCCGACATGAAGCCTGTATAGGACCCTTTTGCAAAGCAGTTTCAAGCACCGGCATGGCTCAGAATGCTACTGTAAGTGATGTCTGTTATTGATGTACATGTGACGTTAATAAACCAGCAATAAAGAAAAGTCGGCATGGCTCAGAGGTTGAATACTGGGCTCCCACGCAGAGGGCCCAGGTTCGAACCTCGTTCCATCCTGGAGTTTTCTCTTCGTTTTTTTTTTATTATTTCGAGCGATAGTGGTTACGGACACCGGCGGCGGCGGCGGCGGACAACTACGGCGCCAAAAACGGCCGCTGAAATGATCTCATAACAGCTTTCGCTGTAAAACATAAATTCACGGCCTTACATTCTGCACCTTACGGCCGAATGATCTCATTTTTCCCGCTATCTATTTGTGTCCTTTCTCTCTACTTTTCTGCCACCAATACTCTAACCGTCTCTTTCTTATTTCTACAGCTGACGTGTTCAGCTTTCCATTGTTGTCCCTAAAACCCAAAGCTTCATGTAAGCTCGTGCCCAAACACACGCCTGGGTGAATGTCTCCACAATCAATCGGAACATGCTGCGTCGTTTCCTTAGCTTCCCCACCGTCGTCTTTGTATAAAGAGCCCGCTTCGTCCTTCGTCGCTTGTTTTGCTTGAGGAGACGGGGCAGATACCTAGGTAGAGTAGGAAACAAACGTCGCGAATAAAGGGTGGCCTGCATTCATAGGTTTGATTCCAGAATTGGCTACCAATCTTTAAATTCGTTTTCAGAAAAAAAAAAAACTAAATTATAGCAGCCGTATCATTTGGCACGTATCGCCGGAGTTCAGGAAAGAACGTACGTTAACAATTTTACTGAGATCAGTGGGCATCGAAAGATCGCCGGAGTTCCCCTGACATATCGCAATCTGTAGTAAGCTTCTTCGTGATCGATGACGCCATAAATTCGTGTTTGCATCACGGTGAGAGGCATAGCGTTATCCGGATTCGCTCATTTTGAGAAGCACAGTGCATGGATGCGGTGAATAGCACAATAACATCGCTTGTGTTAAGTCGCGTGAATGCTATACAGTCAGATTTTGCCACTTTTTAAATTATTTTTAAACTATAGACTCTCGAAGACAGCGGCTCAGTTTCTAGCTGAAAGAAATACTGGTTACATGCACTCGCGCTGACAAGCTCTCGCGAAAGTGTGGAAGCCATGGCGCGTCCATGGCGTTCATTTCATGCAGTCTAACAACGTGGCAGCGAATGCACGGCATAATCAGACCGAGTTCCCGGTGCCGAGAAAGCAGCCTGTCATACGCCTGCTCTGGATTTAATTAGACAGCTGTCTCCGCTTTGCTTTGCGCTCCCCGAATGCCGGCTTAATGTACGTTGCACGCACGTCAGCCGTGACGCAGGAAGCGTCAAGAGGGTGGTAAGACGCTCGAGTCGAGCCGAGATATAAACAATATACAGATAATTAATAATAATAATAATAATAATAATAATAATAATAATAATAATAATAATAATAATAATAATAATAATAATAATAATAATAATAATAATAATAGGAAGAAGAACAAGAAGAATGCTTATTTCCATCAAAACCCGTGAATGGAGGCGATAAGGAGAAAAAAGTAACAATCCGCCTGATTATATTTTTCTACCTTCTCTGCAAAAAAAGAAAAAGACGAAAAAGTAAAAATTGCGGCAGTAGATGAGAGAAAAGCAACTATATAGATAAACCCATGGTCTACCAACGAGACGACATCTTTTGCAGATCATGAGAGACACTAATGGAATTTAAATAAATAAGTAAGTAAATAAATAAAGCGTTAAACTTACATTGCATGGTGCTAAGCACACGTAATACCACACGACGTGGTGACCTGGTTTAGTTAATTACATTGACAGTGCCCAGCCTCGGTGACTAATCTGCAAAGCTATTAGCAACTTTCGGAGCTCTGACAACGTAATACGAAGCATAGTTAATGTGGAGGGCGATTAGGTCGCTCGTTAATGACAGCTATTGATAGCCAACTCCCTTACTATCGTGGTTACATACAGTCCTTGTAAGAGGCATACAAGAGCTAAGGTAGGCAGTTGGTGCGTTGAAGAAGACAAGGCCACTATAGTCGAAACTTTGGCTCCTGCGACACCCGGCCTGTCCAAGAAATTTTTCATCCCTTCAAACTTCCATTTCCCCCTCAATTTCTGGCTTACTTCGATAGCATCCAGTGTGGTTTACGACCCCGGAAAGACCCCAATAAAGCGCGGAGTATCGACGTACGCTCGCAAAAAAAAAAGAAAATTTATCGACCATCTCTGATCGAACCGTTTTTTACACTGCTGCGGCGGGTATATAGGTGGAGAATCTGCCCTTCGCTGAGCGCGCACAAGCTTGAGGAACAACATTTGCGAGCTCATATTAACATTGCACTGCGGGGGACGCAATCTGGCGCGCAATCGCGGGAGCTTTATGGCATCATCGGGTCGTAATCTATTCCTTCACATAATCTACCAATTTACAATAGCAGAGTTGCTTTCGGAGAAGTAACTCGATCGCGTTGTTAAGAAATAGCGAGGAGCGAGGACGCGGCCTTTAGTTGAAATCTCGCTGGCCTTTAGGCGCGGGGACTTAGAGGCGCGTATTGAAGCACACCTTCTGTCAATTGTTTCTTGGCGGAGTTCGTACATATATCTGTCGCGGCATCGTGTACGGGTAGTACTAGTAGCGCGGCGCCTTTGCGTGACGTACCCTGCACTGCGTCGTTATCGTCCGTCCCGCCCGCGCTTCCCGTCATCAATTTTTCGTCCGTCTAGCTGTCGATGCGCAGCTCGTTTATCATCGTGTAGATGTTTTGCGAGTTTTACCGGCCCCGACTCGAATGTGACGAGGTTTGATCGCACAGCGCACCGCGGGGCGCTCGATGTTTCACTGTTTATTTTTTTACGCACGGTTTATAGGGAATAGATTTTTTTTTTTACTCAGTTTCTAAAATGAATGGGGATTATGTAGATTTGTTGATACGGCGTTTTTTACGGGTGACCGGTGGGACAGAGGGAGCAAAGGAAAGTGGGGTTTATAAGTTGAAAAAAAAAATAAAAAGTAAGAAGACAAAGACAGATCGGTCAACCGCGCTTAACATAGAGTTAAGTGTCGTGATGTCATTAGCTACAGAGAACATCACCCAGAAGCCGTTGGAGAAGCTTACATGAGCAGTTGTTTTCTGGCCACTCGTCATCACTAACTACTACAATCCCACGGTTTTAACTCGTGCTGGCGAAAGGTTGAAAACGCATGTAAGCGAAAGACGTGAATCCGTGTGTACTGCATCTGAGGCGGCTGCTAGTCTTTCTCAGGCGTTTGCTACTTTATCGTCTTGTCTTAAGACAGCAGAGGAAGAAGCCTTCTAGACAGTAAGCTGCGCTAATAGCTTTTGGTTTTATCAGTCTCTTGAAGACGTGCCTTCTGTGTTGTTGTTGTTATTTTTTTTTCAAAGAAATTCAACCCAAGTGTGTTCGAAGAACTGGAGGAGGGGAAGAGAGAAAATCACACCATCTCCCGCTAAAGGGGACCATGAGGCGATGCGAAGCAGTGTTTCGGCATGTAGAGCCCGCGTTCTAGAGGTGGAGTGGTGAGAGGGAAAGGGGAGAGGGGAAGTGGAGAGGGTTTGCGCATGCGCAATAATGGTGGTCACGCCGCACACCACCACCACCGCCGGATTGAACTCCGCCATAAGATGCTTCACATCTAAAAACGGAAAGGCGGTTAGTTAGAGCGAAAAAAATTCGTGAGCCATTCCACTCTGTGGAGGTGAATGAGCAGCTAAGCTGCTCAGCACACGACACAGAGGTGTCACATAACTTTGATGAAAGGTACAGGAAGGAACAGATTTCTTTTTTTATTTAGCCTATGCTCCTTGAAAGCACTTCCACCACGATTTGCGTGGGCCAGGAGAGCAGCGCTTAGGCTGTTTCCTAATTAAATATTTAATTAATTAAAACACCTCCACCACTTTGAAAGACAGCAGTACAGTCGTGGTCTCGACGCCTTTTATTCAGCCGAGCCGCTGACCAAGACTCAGAACGAAGATGACGCTCACAGTGATGATGATTATATACAGATGAAGAAGATAAAGGAAGAATGTTGTGAATATTGTGCACAGAATATTAATTTTTTAACTGTTAATTTTGCTAATTTTTATTTGACTAGTGGACAGTAGTGCGGTTTGACCAGTTTATATGGCACATACCTGCGAGGAGTTTTCTGCCGAGAAGGTGATAGTTGACAAGGTCGCGGAGTTACGAGTCGCCTAGTTAAATAGCGCTTCGCTGTAAACAGAAGCGGGACATAGCCATGGACAGATAGACACAGCAGCCTTGAGTATATTCGTCGCTGAGCTGCTCATCAAAGCTCTGGTGGATCGATGAATGACGTCACTCGACTTCCAAAATTGTAACAACACGGGCGTTTCCTTTGCGAAGGATCCGTTGATGGGCGAGTTGGTACATGTCTTGAACAGCGCCAGTCTATGTCGTTTGTGTGTCTTCTCTTGTCTTCGTACCATTGCGCTGCACATACTCAGTATATTTCAATTCCTTTGCGAGCCTATATACGAAGCATCAGGCCACGGTCCAACAATCTTTGCTTCCATAAATGGTCCTCCAGAAACCCGACGGTCACCTCAACACGCTGGTCAATCACTGCGTCACTTGTGAAAGTATCGTAAATACACGGGCGCCCACCTATCGCGACTGCATTTCATTCCCAAGTCGTACACGACGCACGCGCCCATTCTCCATTTAGCGCTGACCCAGCATCCTTTCCCGTCACTTGCGCACAAGGGAGCGAGCAGAGAGGGTGGGTAAAGAAAGAAACATGCCGCCATAAACTCGCCAGCCATTAAGCGATCGCGAGAAGCATACAAGAGTGCCTTGGGTGCGGGACGTGAAAACGACCGCTGACGCAACTCTCACGAATGATAACGGGCGTTCGCGCTCGAGCACACCCCTGTTGTTGTGGCTTGTCGTCGTCGAGCAGCGTTGTATATAGTCCGGCCCACAGCGCGCACGAAGGCGTCCGGCCATCTGATTTACGCGAACACAATGGAGGCCTCCCACTGTCTTTACGCGACGCGTGTCGTTAACGGAGCGATGTAAACGGCAGCGTCGATGCTCTCGGACCAATTGGGCCGGCCTGCAGCGCACTTTGCGAAACAAGAAAAGATCGGTACGTGGCGCTGCTGTAGTTTTCTTCTTTGTTTCATTGTTCTTACGCGTGGAGCCGTCCGTGAGGCTGTACTGAGCTACGTGAATTGCATGTACAGTGAAATTTTGGTGATGCGATCACAGTTCGTACGAATTGTGGGGTGATACGAACTTTTAGTTGGTCCCGGCCAAGGCCCATTGGCCTGCAGTGTAATGAAGTACGGTTGTTGCGAATAGATTTTCACCCAGCGACGGATATGACGTTGTAAAATATAAAGACTAACATATGGCAAAGAAAAAACTATAAGAAAAAGTTCCGTCACCGGGAGTCGAACTTACGACCTCTCGATCGCCAGCGCGCAGCGCGAAACAAATCCGCCACAAACTTTTTTTTTGCTTTATTGCCTGTTTCCAGACATAAATTACATCACAAGGACATAGAATAAATAACAACAAATGGTGTCCGTCCTACTGGACAGACATCAATTTTAAAATTCCTTGAGCACCGTCAAGGGTTCCACCCTCGATAACCACTCAGGTACAAACTCCAGCGTTTTCTGCAATTCAACAAATTTCGACATACACTCTCGAAAGTACATTCTTGCGGGCCTTGCATCTGGATCGCGGTGAAATCCCGCCATACGGGCCCGCCATAGACAGTGGAGGCCGGTTAACATTATTAAGTCTAACGACAATCCATCCTCATTATCTGTTGGGAGAAACCTGATACCATATGGATCTAACGGGAATTCCTTCTTGATTGTCCTCTGTAGTACATCCCAAAAGTACACGCCCTCCCAGCAATGTAAGAAAACATGGTCAATAGTTTCTGGCTTATTACAGATAAGGCAGTCTGAGCCCCAAGGTAAGAAAAAACCACGCTCCTCAAGGGACTCCGCCACAAACGGCATGTTCTGTGCTACGCTAACGGCGAGCTATTTATGTGCACTATTTGCCGGTGGCGGTACTCAGAGATCGGCGGTACAGCGTGGTTTCGTTATCACTAGCGAGATGGCGCGAATGGCTCGAAGAGCGCGCTTTAAAAGTCGTCCCCCACGCGGATTAGCGCGCGCCTCGACAGGACGGGGTCGCTTGTGTGGGCGCTTATCTCGTGATCTCGGTGGTTTGTACGTCTTGCGCTCTGCCTGCAAGTTTCCGTTGAGAGCACGAAGGTCACCTCGCTCACTGAAGCGGCTGCTTTTGCGAAAGGAGCGCGCTGCTCGCACAGAAATAAGTTACAACTGTGACAGTTCGCGCTCATCCTGTGTATGTTCGTTCCACGCGTCCTTTCTGCTTGAGCAGCGCATTGCAAGTTTCGAGCGGCTTGCCGTTCTTCGCGTAACATTACAATTTGATGCTGTAGCATTCGTTCCTTCGCGCTTGGAGCGAAAGAATGCACAACAAACTCACAACTACGTCTATGAAGACACTTTTCACTTTCGTGTTATACCGATTCCTATGACAGAGGGATCAGCCATGTTTTTTTCCTAACGCGTCGACGCGGGCTGAAGTCGTTGTACTGTGTTTACACGTGCTGCCTCGTGCATCAGACATCCTATGAAAGGTAGACGAGGACCGAAAGAGGGCGAGGACGGTCTTGACGAAGGAGTCAGGCCTCACAGCGTCAGCATGCTCGACAGTTGAGGTCGCACTTGCGCGGTTACGGCCGTAAATCTCCAAAAAGCATCCCCAACACCTCCGCGATAACAAAATCATAACACAGGACCGTAGTTCTGTAACTTTGTGGCCTTGATCCATCGCGTCAAAGCGCTTCTTTCGTTACTTTCGCTGCACTACTCCGGTGTGATGCAAACATCCTAAAATTTGGAAGGGGCTACTACTGTCGCGGGTCACAACGCACCTGGTTCGTTAAGAAAATGCGCGCGTGTTGGCCCTATATTTACGAGTGCTGGTATGATTTCCGACATCTAAAAACATAACTGACAATCATTCAGGGTTCTTCCTGACGTTGCTACGGCCCTGAAAAACAATAAATGAAAATGTGCGCCTGCTTTCTTTTGTCGCATGATAAATTTCCATGCTTTCTGTTGATACGAATTTAGGATGACACGAATATTTTTGGTGGTCTCGGGAGATTCGTATCACCGAGGTTTCACTGTATATTGCTAACGCGTTTGAGCGTGGCGCTGATATATGGTTTCGAAGTCGAGGGTTCGAAAACCTTCCGATGGGGACGGAATGCAATCACGCTTGCGTGCCTTGCTTTAGGTGCTCGAAAAGGGACCGCAAGTGGCCAGAATTAGTGTGGAGACAGTATCTCTCATAACCCAATGCACAGTTTCTGTACGGTAAAACTCATGATTGGAGTTGAGGGGTGTGGGTTGGGGGGTTGGTTGGTTGGTTGGTTGAAAAACTTTATTTGGGTCCTGCAAGGCGCGCGTCAGCGCGCAGCGGGCGACTCCCATGTCGGGACCGTCAGACCAAGCATGCCGGCCGCTCCGCGGGCCTGCTGGACGGGTTGGGGGGTGTCTATTTTTTTATGACGATGCTTTCCTTTGCCTCTTCCACCCACAATGTGTAGCAAGGTGCGATGATGTAATACGTCCTACTTGGGACGGAGATAATATGGGCTGATACCGAAGGCAGCACAGTCTTGCAGTGTCTCTAAGTCACGTGATCTTAATTAGCCTACTTACCTATATACTACCAGCAATCGTCGGCACTCACTTATAGTGGCTACTGTTGGTTATTGCTGGCTAATGTCGGCTATTCGCTGTTGTAACAGGGACGTTGGCTTTATTCAACCTCAAACTGTCTACCAATTTTGAGCTCTCTTTCAAAGGAAAACTAATGTCATTCTAATGCGTACAAAGTTATTGTGTGCAAGCATGTGGAACGTTTGAGTTAAATGAGGGGCAATCGTTCACTTCATACGTCGTTACTGTAGCAGTCACCTTGTTTTTCTCCACTACACACCTGCTGCACAGCGGCGTCGCTCTATAATTTTCTTAGTGGAACTACGTAAAATGCTATCGTGTCACAAGCCTCCGGTAATTCATTTCACCTCGAATGCCGTGCACTGAAAAGTGGCGAGAAAGTAAAAACTCGCCTTGTCTACGCTTACGCGCTCTTATCTCGCCGCAAAAACATTCTTCGCTTTCTCAATGCGTTCTCACGATCCTCATTCTTCGAAACGGCACGATTCACTTGTTTTCGAACAGAGCATCGACGATATTGATTCAACTGATGTTTCCCGCGGCGCTCACAGACAAAAGTATGCGACGTATACGCTTTCGTAAGGAAAGTCGAGGCGCCGAGATACTACTATTCATCGTATGCGTGTACAAAAGAACGACGCCACCACCGTGAGGTTCTTTGACCACATGTTATTTTATTTTCTTTTTTCGTGATTTCATCGCCTAGGTATTTCTAATGTCGGCGCCTTCGAAGAATGTTTGCGAATTCAAATGCTCTACTCTTTTATCAGTGACGCAGCGAAGCAGGAACGCGTAACCATCGCAGTCGTACTGCAATTTTCTACGGAACTCTAGACTGCTCGGCAGAGAACGGGAAAAAAACTCCTAAACAACGACTCGCTGCCGTTTTCTTGCAATACAAGTATTTGAAGAGCATGTTTGTCCTGGCTACTTCGCTTGTATTGCTGGAGGCGGGCTTTCGTGTACTCATATCTCTAGCCCAATAATCCATTATGAGTAACGGCATAAGAACTCTGGAACATCCGGCACTGAAGAGCGGTACGTAATGGTTCGTGTTGAACCAAGGGTATGCGAAAAACAATATGACTCAAAAAAGTAAATCAGCGGGGCACGCTTTCGAAATGCTCATATTGTTGTATCGCCGCGTTCCACGTGTATTGACATCGTTGTGAACACGCAAGAAAAGGCCGCCTTAGAGTATGATTTGCGTTAAATGTGATTCCAAGAACACAAGCAAACATTTCGTGTCATTCACTGCAGCTGCGCCGTCTCGTTATTCTCAGTATAGCTCAATTTTCTTGCTCGGAACACGAGTGTTCGGCAGCTGACCTGAAGGTTGCGGGTTCGATCCCGGCCGCGGCAGTCGCATTTCAATGGAGGCGAAATGCTGGAGGCCCGTGCACTGTGCGATGTCAGTGCACGTTAAAGAACACCAGATGGTCGAAATTGAAGGAGCCCTCCGCTATATACGACATGCCTCATCATCATACCGTGGTTTGGGCACGTAAAACTTCAGATATTATTATTATTATTATTGCTCGGGAAACGAGTACGTATGTGGGCTCATTTCAGCTATCACTCGTTCTTCATCGCGATGGCGTAATGGCGGCCGCTATAGCACAGCTATGTGATCCGCACCGTTTGGGTTATGTTAAACAAGCTTGCTTCCACTGAGTCAGCTTGGATTCGAGGAGCACCGTTATGCGTCTATATACTGGCGTAGGTCTGTTTATTTATTCATTCTTTTCACGTGCCTTATATACAGACATTACGAAGCTTCGGAAGAAAAAGAAAACACAACTTTCTGAACTGTCTTGAATGACTATTTACGTCGCGTATATTTCGAAATGAGACATGAAGCAGTAACATGAAGACATGAAGTAAATTCGCCTTCCGCAATTTTCTTGAAGATTACATGTTAAGGCAGGTGTTTTTCTGAAGGGTTTAGCGCAGAATTGTGAAGACGGGACAAGTAGGGAGAACACGTACACAGGCGCTAACTTTCAACAAATGATTTATTTGAATTCGGATCACACATCTTTATACACTTGAGAAAAATCACGCATGCGCAGGTTGGATTCGGGGAGCACTCGTCTTCATAATTCTGCGCTAAACCCTTCAGATATGTCGTACCAACAACGCCAGAAGTCAGCCCTTGCAGGTGTTTTTCTTTGTGCGCGTGGAACGTTGACTCAGCATAACGCGCATTTTCCGTCTGTGTACGGTATTCCTTTTAAGACTTCTGAATAAAATTCAGCAGCCCCTGCCCTATCGGGAAAATGAGGGCAGGCGAAGCTTTGCGTCTGCGTGCTTGACACACTACTTCTCTTTCTTTTAGATGCGAAGCATCTTATGGCGGAGTTCAATCCGGTGTGCGGTGTGACCACCCTTACTGCGCATGCGCAAACCCTCTCCACACACCTCCTCTCCACTCCCTCTCTCCACAACACTCCCTCTCCCCCTCTCCACTCATACTTCTCTTCTCCGCTCCCCCTCTGCCACCTCCACTCCCACTCCCCCTCTCCACTACCCCTCTGAAACGCGGGCTCGACATGCCGAAACGCTGCTTCGCATCGCCGCATGGTCCCCTTTAGCGGGAGATGATGTAATTTCCTTTCTTTCTTTCTTTCTTTCTTTCTTTCTTTCTTTCTTTCTTTCTTTCTTTCTTTCTTTCTTTCTTTCTTTCTTTCTTTCTTTCTTTCTTTCTTTCTTTCTATAAAAGCTTCGGCTAGAGAAAGAAAGCAATGTCTTACTCGATCGCCTGTCATTCCCTTCACCCCCATTCTCCCGCACAGGGTGGCCAGCCTGTCTAAGCACTGGTGAAGCCATGCTGCCTTTCTATTCAATGCTCCTCCTTGTCCCCCTTACCTACATAGTAGATTGCAAACGTGAGTGGAGTTCAAAAGACGTAGATTTTAATTTAGATTAAGAGCGCCCTCAAAGACCTTACTACCAGTGATGATTCACGTCCGAAGGCAGCATCGACTCTGTGTTGCCGATGTAGCCAATAGAATGTCCTTGGGTGGGACACTGAGGGCGCCTTGTGTGTACCGACTCCGATGACAGGCGTCACATTATAACTCAAGACTAATGCCACGATGCGGGGTACGAAGCAGAACGCGAGGTCGGCCGCCGCTCGCGGGAATATAAATTTCACTCTCGCTTTCAAGAGTTCTTGTCGTACTATATATACGCTGTTTTATTTTCTTTCTTTTTTTTCTTTTTTTTCCTCTCTTTTAGGGTTGTTGCTACGCACGCAAACACACTCGCCCAGCAACACAATAATTCTCAGGGCCGCAAGCGTTCTTGTCTTCATTCGAAAGTGAGCTAAGTACATCGTAGCGCAGAGCGCTACGCGAGAAGACTGAGATGATCTTAAAGGCTCGATTTTCGCTTCCAGTAACAGCCACACCAAGTATAGGAGACGAAAAAGATACAGAAAGCATTGGTTAAGGCTCCCCAAGCTACGGGAGATTCGATTACCGGCTTTAGGAGGCCGCAATTATGTGGAGACGAAACTCAAGAACACCCGCATCATCGTTATGGAAAGACAAGCTGGCTGGTTGTCTCGGTGACGCAGGTGTTACGGTACTCAACTGCCGACCTAGAAGACGCGGGTTTGATGCCGGCCATGGCGGTCGCATTTCGATGAAGGCGAATCGCTACAGAGGCCCGTGTACTGTGCGATGTCAGTGCACATTAAAAAAACCCAGGTGGTCGAATTTTTCAGGAGCACGCAGCTACGGCGTGCCTCATAACCATATCGTGATTTTGGTACGCAGCACCTTAAAAGTCATTATTAATAAAGACACGCTTTCTTGTCAAAACGCTCACCCCTGTGTAAGACGTTCCATTTCGCGAAATATTACACCGGGCCTATAGCTACGCGTCGAAACCATTAAATGGCGGCTGGTTCGCGTTTTACGCCGATATTTAAGCTCTATGGCCACAAAAGATGCGTGTTTTTATTTTATCTCACTCCCTCTCTCTGTCCTCTTTCTGACCCCTATTTCTCCACCCCTGTGCAGGGTAACAAACCGGTCACTCGCACCAGGTTAACCTCCCTGCCTCTTCCTTTTCATCTATTTCTCTCTCTCTCTATAAGTTTCGCGGCGAACGCTCCCGCGACAAGTTTTGAATGTAGACGAGCACTGATGCGTTGAATGCACTTATGGAAGGCAGTAATTTTCCCGTGTGTTACCACGTATTTTTTTTCCTTATTAATGTCATAGACAAACTAGGTGACCGATAATCAATTTTTCAGAAAGAACGCTAGGCAAACATGTTCGAACTTTTTTTTGTAATAGTTCTGTGTATGCTGTGACCCGCTTGTTTTATCAGCGGTGCCTTTTTGTGCCCGACAACTAAAAAAGTGGAGAAACATGGAAGCAGTACGAGAAATGTCTGTGGTTGGAGAAGCCCAGAGTCATTACCAGAACTTAATATTGGGCTCGTTCGTCCTATTTAGCCGTCTGTTAACTTAACCAGCGACAGCGGCGGCAAAGAGAGCTGCCCGTGTTCGCGTCATAGTCTTATGCGCCATTTTGTTCCGCTGCTTAACTCAATGGAAGATGACTAAAATCATTAGCGCTACATAAACGTTCTGCATGCTACTATGTGATAACGGAGCCCGTCGAGCGGGATATTCTCACCAATACGTCCTGGCAACAGCCAGCGTTGTGAACGAATGGCAAGGCACCGCAGGGGAAAAAAACATAGCTTAGATTAGCACCATGCGTGCTTTCAAGTCATCAGCCATTGCTTACGTTTACTAAAGGCCGTTAGAAAAGCTCAAGTATCGCGCGCGAACTTTGTTGTTTATAGTTAAAGGTAAAGCAGCTTTTTACAGTTGAAGGCGAAGCTGTTCACTTCTTAACAAAGTGTCTAAGTGGACCGCATTGGATATTGTTTTGCCGTCTGCGAACTCTACCCCACTCTCCTGTGTCGCGTCTCTCGAAGACGGTCGCGCCGGTGAGCCCTCGGGATAACGGTGTCACAAACATGAATCACATTTTTCATTATTTCATGTCGGTTAAAAAAACATTATAAATGTGAAAGCCTCGTATGTTTCATGAATTGAAAAATCTGGCACAGTCGTCATCAACACGAATGTGCCAGTAAAGCTACAAAGAACAAAATGTCACATGACATGACGTCACCAAATGACGCCATCAATTATGTCGTGTAGTGACATCACCTGGTGTCGTCATCACATGACATAGTCTCCTGGCCAATGGAGGGCCAACCACAGATGCGGTACAACACTGGCTGAGGTGCTGAAAGCTTCAACGAGGGAGCGGGGGGGGGGGGGGGGGTCTACAACGCATTCTACTCAGAACCATAAAATAGCTTGACGAATTTCTTGTGAGATTTAGGCTTTCGTCTCTGCCTTCCTTAGCGTTGTATAAATGAACAGTGATTTTTATTAGCGATATCTTTATTCCAATCGGCATCAGTTGGTATTAATAAATGGCGCGTTCCGCAGGCTCAGCATACTTTTTACTGCGGCTAGAGCTGCTGGCACGTCTGACGGGAACTTGAAGCGAGGTCAGCTGTGCTATTGCACCATCCTCAGAACATGAAGGACTTGTCCTCAGGACAAGTCCTGTTGACTAGACGGAACGGCTTTGGCACTGAAAGAGATCTTGGGACCACGGTGCAACGCATCACAGCATCATGGCAACACAAATATTTCTATGATTCCTAAAATCCGCAGAATTGAGTGACCATCTGTGACACAACGTTGAGGAGGAGAAAGAGGAAGGAAAGGCAGGAAGATTAGCCACACGCGCGTCGTTGAGACAACGTTGAGATTTACAGTATGACTTCAGTGCAGGTTACTTCGTTACTGTATGAAAGACTGTCGATTCGTCTGAAGACCGACGCTTTCTCTTCCCCACAACTTGATCGTTTCTACCCTCCTCGTTGGTAGGAGTAGCCATAGGCAGGAGCACTGAGGGTGTACGGAAAAAGGGGGGGGAGGGCGGGAGTGCCCCTTCCCCTCTATTCATCTAATGAGGGCCAATATCGCGCGAACCCCATATCTTTACTCATTCGGGCGAGGTTATTGCCATGCGAATTCTCGACAATGAGAGTTGAGGACCCCTAATGTTGTATTTCCAAGTACGGTTTACTTCCCATTCCTAGTTTCGAGTTCCCACTCGAGTTCAAAGAAGAGAAAGCGGTTCTTTTCCCGCCTTCACTAGCCTTCCTCAGGAACTACTCCTCGCCGCTTATTTCTTCGTAAGACACGTGGACAGTGTCAGCACTGAACCTTGAGACTATGAGGAGTTCACGCTTTTCGGCTGTACACGCTGTTATCTCCGCTTGCGCACTCGAAAACGCACTAAACGAAGCGAAATCAGTCGATCGCGGACGATAGTCACGCGAGACGGGGCAGAGCGGCCGTGCGACTGCGTGGTAAAGCAGCGTAGGAGACAATTCGCAACTGATATCCCTCGTATATGGACCAATCGAGAGCTTATTTCCTCATGACGTCACATGAACAGACTGCTGGCGTCACGAATTGTGCCGGAAGGACGGGAAATGCCAGGAGCGAATAACATGCTCGTTCTTTTCGTTTTCAGGTGTTATTTAACGGCCCTTTATAGAATGGGTGAATGAATGCATTCATTTTTTAGATGTGATGCATCTTATAGCGGAGTTCAATCCTGTGGTGGCGGTGGTGGTGTGCGGCGTGACCACTTTTAAGCGCGAGACAGACGGTACGATTTGCCATGCGATGTGCCGGCCGACGCGGCGGTGGGGGTGAGGGAATGGTAGCTGTCCGATGCTATGAAAGGTCACCATTCCGGTTCCCCACCGCCGTGTCGGACGTCGCATCGCATGGAAAATCGTACCGTCTGTCTAGGCCTTTACTGCGCATGCGCAACGCCCCTCCCCTTTCCCCTCTCCTTTCCCCTTCTCTATCTCCACTCCGCCTCTCCCCTCCCCCTCTCCACTTCCTCTCTGAAACGCGGGCTCTACATGCCGAAACACTGCTTCGCATCGCCTCATGGTCCCCTAATAGCGAGAGATGGTGTGATTTTTTCTCTATCTCTCTATATTTTTATCCCTGCATCTGTGGCCGCTTTCCTGATTATAACAAATACCTGCGCTTCGTGACTTAAATGGTAACGTTACAAGGCGAGACACACGTCACTTCCTAAAGAGCTATTGCGTCGTCGTCTGAAACGCGGCCGCCAACGTCTCGCTTTTAAAAATGCACGCGAAAGAAAATTCCAGTATCTCGTTGTTGTTTTTTTAATAGGAGTTAAAAGAGAAACAAAAGGGGCCGAAGGCCATAGAAGGAACGAATATGCTTCTTTCTCTTTTTTACCTTTCCGCCAATGTCTACAGGGATGGGAGGAGAGATATTGTAAAGGACCCGCGTGGTATGCGTCGCTCGTGCTGCTGATATTAGCGGAATATTGTGAAACTGTGGACGAGAAGGACTCGGCTCAGCGGCGTGATACGCGAAGGTGACGCACATACATTCGCCGTTCGTGATCAGCAATCTCAAGGAGATTAATTTTTGTTTCAGGTGTCCTCTTCTTCTTTTTCTTTCTTTTTCCTTATCTCTTGCACTGGCAGCTTGAGAGTTTCTACATCCAGTACATTTGTTACAGCATTGAGAAAGGGCATACGCTGCATATTCGTGGAATTCAACTGTACGTAGCGGTTGCTGCGCACCTTGGGTAATCTTTATCTCGCTTAAGCCTGTTCGCTCTAATGCCAGACGGAAAACGAAAAAGAAAGAAAAGAAAAGGTGAGGGTGAGATTGGACGGAAGGTCCCAGAGGATGTCGGGTTTCGGAAAGCGCAAAAACTTCACGTCGATTTCGTGGTGACGATGTGTATTGCCTCGGGCGCGGGTAACACAGTAGCCGCTCGACAGTTTCGACCGATTAAGCGTGGCGACAGCCGTATTCGAAGCGTGCAACATCTTACTGTTTCCGTCGAAGACCCTGAGGGTGTTGATAGAACATAGAGTCTAGATGCTCAATGACCGCGAATTTTTTCCGCAAGGGCGCGTGCATAGCAATGGCGTGTGTCCTTGTGCGGAAGTAAACGTGATTTATTTCTCGCATTGATTTTATCTCCGTCCCCCTGCCCCACTTCCCTCTTGCCTGTATTTTTCCTCGACACGATAATCAGACAATCAATCAGTGGCCTGAGCAACTTTTCCACGCCGCATCTTCGCCAGCACACACAGTGCCTCTCAGTTGATTTGGATTCACTAGACCCTTGTTTGTGACTTCTCCATGCCGCCCGAACTCTCGTGAAACCACGCGTCGCGTGAGTTCAAATGGCGCTCATTCACGAACGCTTATTCATACCTCATCGGAATGGCTAACGGCATCGCAGCTGTTCTTGCGGATGTGATGAAACTATGGAGTATGTAGACCTTCCACTCTCAATGGTGTGCTCTTAGTGCACCGTTGTCTCGGCTTCTTAGACAACGTATCGTCGCTCTCGGAAGCAAAAGGCCTTGGGACCTCGGCCGAAGAACTCCGCTATTGGCAAGGCCAGCGGAGTGCTAACACGTTTCTTGAAGTGAACTGGCTTGTACAGGTGTTTATGACTATATATATGAGCAAACATTCCACGGCAGGTGTGGGCACACTGACACTCCCATTTTGTTATCATCGAAACGTAAGCTGTTACGAGTACGCTTCCATGGCGACTTTATGTGTCCACCGGTGCGCTGCCTGCGTTCGTCGCAGCCATCGCCCGTGAACACAAAAACGGTATATCCCTGTTCCCGGCGGGTTCCAGCAAGGTTAATCTGCGTGGGAGTCAACTACCTTACCGCTCAACCACACCAAGTCCTTCAGCATGAAGGTTCACGTGTGCAGCCAAGTTGCTACGCGAGTTCTCTTGAAATTGAGTAGTATTGCCGATGGTGTCACACCATGTGAATCGCATAATCATCATCATTATGTTCAACCTCTTAGCAAGCGAGGATTCGTGAGTGCAGCGGCGTAGTTGTACACATTGCGTTGAAATTACGTAGTATCGCACCAGGTGTTACACCGGGATAACTGCTTGAGGTGTAGAGCGCTTTAAAGCTGCCCACCGATTATAAACGTATGTGCCACAATTCACCACTGTAATAATAATAATCATCATCAGCGGCCTCCTGTCGCGTGGGAAGCCACGTCGTTACGGATGGTGCGTTGGAGTTGCCTAGTATCGTTCGAACTGTCACGCTAGGTGAATGGGAATTACGTAGCGGGTGGGCGCTTAAAAGTTGTCCACACTCTACAAAGACCTCAGGTATTTATTAAGCCCAGAATGCACCCCAAAAAATTCCCATACCTATGTCGCTATTGTGATGTGCCGTACACTCTCCGACACATGGTGCTGGAATGCCCACACCGCAAAAAAAAAACAACCAAAAACGAAGCTTCGGGACCCTTACGAGCCACCGACTAAATGTGGAAGGCAATTTTGACGGCAGAGAGCTTGGAAGATCAGCGAAGTCTGCTGGACCAGGCACAGGCCACGGCGTTAGCCAATGGCTTTTTGAACTGATAAAGCCGCCCACCCCTGGCGAAGAAAGCACACTCTCTCTCTCCCTGTTTCTTACAATAAACGTTTTTTCGTCCTCCTTCATATTCCTCATCACTTTTCCTGTGTAGGCTATAGCATACCGATTCTTCTAGACTGGTTAACATCCCTGCCTTTCCTTTCTCTCCTATTCCTTCCTTCCTTTCCGCTTTGTTCAGCTTATCTTGTGTTCCGGCTCAGGTGGACACCTTTACGAGTCCCACGAGGTTCCACGGGAGTCTTGAACCCTCGAGTTCCCTCCCAGGAGTCATTAAACTAAGCTGCGCTAAGGCCCGTCATGTTTGCTTGGACTTGAACGGTGTTATTCCCTGCAGAACGTTCTCTTTGACCTGACATCGCCGGCCGTCGTCTTCCTCGACGGCTCTTTAATTGATGGCCGCCTCGGCGCGGCCAGCGAGGCATAGAAGCGCTGGTGGCCGCGCTTCTAACGAAATACAGCGCAAAACCTTTTAATCAGGCCGCCGCAGTATACGCGGGCTCAACCAGAAGACACGTGCTGATGACGTATAGGAGCGAGCGCTGGCTTACGTGAGCGCTCGCTTGCGAGAGCTAAAGGCGATCGATGGGGAGGTAGAGGTGGTTGTGATGACGACACAACAGCGAAGACATAACTGGTGAAAAAAAGGAGAAAAACAAAAGCGAAATGACACCTATCGAAGCTGCGTTATGACCTTTCTTTGTAGCCCTTTCTGCAATCACCATCTCTCTCTCTCTCTCTTTCACTCTCCTGGCGTTTAAAAACGAGATAGCCGCTGCCGAAGAGATGCTGGACGCACTTACACGAGAGCGCTCTGTTCACCGCCAGCGGAACGCGGTGCTCAACGAGATCACCCAAAGCCTGAGACATTTCGCAACCTCTGCCATGGTGGTATATTACCCCCCCCCCCCTCCCCCAAGTCGAAGTTTAGCGCTGTGTCGTCACCACAGAGATATTTAGGAGGGTTCTGTGTCATGTGGTTCTTCGGTCTGTGGTCGTGTCATACAGGGGTGCCTGTCCCGCCCCCCCCCCTTTTTTTTTTTCTTTGCCGCGAAGCTGTATATGCATGCTCTAGGTTCTGGCGGATTGCGTCCGCGGACAAAGGACGCGTAGAAGTGGACATGACGTAGAGGTAAACATGAAGGTGCAGGATTTCGCCAGCATTGCACAATGACGCGAGAAATCTTGCCTCAAAGACAAGACCACTTGCATAAGAAACAAACGCCGTACGGTTTCTGTACTTTCGAAACAACGAGGTTTCTTTTGTGCTACATTATTTCATTTCGAGGCCACCGTTGGCTGCCGTTGGTGAGATAATATGCGTCGTGCGCAAGAGAAACACCGGGATCTTTGAGTGTATGTCTCTTTATTCGCTCAGTATAGCCAATAACAATAACTGTTGGGGTTTCAAGGCCCAAAACTATATAGTCAATAATGGGAATGTATATGTTCAGTGTATCAATATACCATACCCACCATAGTCACAGCTTCGCTGGCCTCCATCTTCATTGTGCAGAAGGGTTCTGATCTTTTTTATTTCGGTTTTCCTGCATCGGTGGACTAGACTTCTCCTGTGCACGCCATTAATAAAAAACAAAACATCAAAATAAAACATGGTTTTAATTTCGTTTTTCAAGAAGAACTCCTCAGCATCGACGAGCGGAAATTTTGCATGTTTGTTTACGTGACGCAAAAGTGACGGAAAGTATAGAGAAGCAGCATTTGTCAGCAACGTAGTACTTGCTCCGTGTACGCGTTTTACCACGTGTTACTCGAAGCCATTGGGAAGAGCAGTGAAATAGCTCTGTTGTGTTATGTATTGATCTGTAGCGGCATCATCATCATCGCTCACGATCATCATCATCGTTTTACCATTTACGCGCCGCGCCTCTCGCGCAGCTCATGCTCAGAGCTCGAGGCGCGAGGAGTAGAACGAGCTCACGCTCCTGGCTGTCAGGCCGCTTGCAGCCGCCGTCGCAAGGTCGGTCGTCTCTAGAATAAAGTGGCGAGATTTCGGCACGGCCACGTCGGCCGCCTTGACATTTCTCTCTCTCTCGCTACAGATCTGTAGGAGCGTACGTAAACGCTACACTGCTCATCGGTCGCCTTGGAAATGTTAAGTAGGTGCCGTACTTCTAATTCGGAATCTATTAGCTTCCTGGGATATTGTCTTATTTTTTTTTTTTGCATTGTTAATGTGCGACCCGTTTTTACAGGCGCTGGCGCAAACTCCTTACCATATAAGTCAAATAACGTGTTCTATCTTGCATTTTTCGCCTGAGTAAAAACATATGAATTTCAGATAGAAATACTTGTATGCGACCTGAGAACCCCTCTTATATCACTTTGCTACCCTTAGTAAGATTCGTAGTCTAAATTAAAAAAAAAATCACTGAAACAGCTTTTAGCTCGAAAAGAGAATGGTATCGTAGCGTTCACACGTTTTCGCACTAAACCACCTCAGACTGGATAGGTGAACCACTCTTCAATTTTATAGCAGCCCGCGAAAGATTCAATATTGGTGAGGTAGTGATTTGAATTTATGCTCCTCAATGGATACAGGCGCACGAGTTTTCGAACCGTTCACCTTCCGTGGAAGTACCTGGAAGCCTTTTTTCCTGAGCCAGAAATGGGGACACGCTGAAGAAGGGTTATTGCCAGGTGGCCGCACGTGGCGTCTACATTATATAGGATTCATCTCTCCTCAGCGTCCCGTTTGTATTCATCAGTTCTGAAATGGTATGTCACGAAATCCGGGCAGCAGTGTCGAAGAGGTTGATACCTTCTTTTTTTTTTCTGAATGGACACTACTTCACGTGGTCCTGGGGAGCCTCTCTATGAGAAGGGAAGTAGAGAGCGAAGGGTGCTCCATTAGGGAGAGCGAAGATTGACATATGCGACCGCCCCCCCCCCCCATGCCCCTCCCCCTCTGGTCGAGTACGAAAGGAAGGAGGCTTCGCAATGGATGCCAACATGAAAATGAAGTCATGACGTGCTTTTGACAACGACCTGTCTCTGGTTCTGGGCCGGCAATATTGTCGAGAACTTGCGTGGCCATAACCTTGAACATTAAACAATGATGCGACAGGTCCAACTGAGCAAAGATACGACGTAGACTTGGTGTCCTCCTTGAATGATTAGGAGGGTAGCCCACCCCTTCCCCCCTCCCCCTGTACGCACGCCTATGGCGAGCGTCGTATTCGCGCTTCACTATCTCTGAACTAGGGCCCCTGATGCGAGCTAGTCGGTACGGTAATATACTGAGCCAGGTGAGGCGCCTCATCTCTGTGCCTCTTCACCGTCCGTGTATCTCGCGCTTCACCTGCCTTAGTACGTTCAATATGTCGCTTTCTGTTTAATGCTTGCATGAGAAACGAATGCTCGAGAGCCGTAATTAAAAAAGGGGGGGAGCGTAGTTCGTGGATAAGCTTATGTTCTAATAGGTTCACTCGCTGTGGTATTGCTGATGTTTAAAAAATAAATGTAATTTCGCCACCCTCCCAACGTAGGTCGGTTTCGCCACACAGCCCACGTGACGCGCGGTAATCCTCCGTTCAGTGTAGGCGGTACGCCAAGAACGTGAGAGTACGTATATCGGAACCTTTATTCGCATTTTTCGACGTCGCGGAGTTTCTTTTTTTTTCTGCTTCTCCTAGTTTCTAGTGAGCAGGCATCTGCTGCAGTTCTTCGAAGAAGATACGGAACCATTAGTCTGCAGTCGCGACTATACGACGGTATACCGATGGGTAAAGGCGCGGCCACCGCCTCTGCTGCGCAATCTCTGTTTGACGGGCCCCTCGCGACTCCCCGTATTAAAGTGCACGCAAGTGGGTGGGCTACAACGTCGGCCGCCTGGCAGTCGACACACGGCCGCTGCTGGGACATTAAAAAGCGCTTCGTCATAGTCATGGATGTGGCCCGCCGGCGAGGAACAAAAATCCAGGAACTCCATTTTTCCTTCCTCGCCTCGTCCGCGCGCCTGCTCCTGAATTTATCTGCGTTCTGAGCAGACACGGAAAGGAGTGTGTTTCCCGCGACTTTCTAGATTCCCGCGGTGCTAGGGAACTGTTGAGCTCATTTTTCTCACTAGCGGAGTCGTTGAGCAAGCGACTTCTGCTTGAGATGAATCGTTCACTGGGAAGGGGGGGGGGTGACATCGTTTTCTGCTCTTTTCTTTACAGCTACTTGCACTATCTATCTATCTATCTATCTATCTATCTATCTATCTATCTATCTATCTATCTATCTATCTATCTATCTATCTATCTATCTATCTATCTATCTATCTATCTATCTATCTATCTATCTATCTATCTATCTATCTATCTATCTATCTATCTATCTATCTATCTATCTATCTATCTATCTATCTATCTATCTATCTATCTAATCTGTTTCTCTTCTCTTTCGAACAAGTCACTCTCGTGGTGTAGAAAAATATATAGAATAGACACTGACACATGAGCCGATCCAGCGGCCCTTGACACGGAATTGAGTCGGTAAGGGCTGGTGGTCGGCGGTTTTCTAAAGCAAGCTTGCGCCGAAGGGATATAGAATTGCACAGAGCTCCCGCTCGATATCACATATTTTTTTGGTTTTGTGTCCGCGGCGCGACAAGCTGTGTGCGAATGCTATGAAAAGAAAAGTCAACAAATTTGTATGATCCATATGAAGGTCAGTAACCTCGAGGATGACTTTTCCCTTTCCTGACGCCTTGCCTTGCCTACGCAGTGATCAGGAACATATACGTGCATCACTTAGGTGACACGTAAGAGGGGTCGATAAGCTATGACGGCCGGGAAACAAGACGCGTAAACATTTCTCCCCATGCTCTGTCGTCCGTGAAAGAAAGTGATTGAGTATAGGTGCACAGGGTAGAGTGAACTAGCTGACAATAATAAAAATAAGTCGAAAAAGTAACCTGGTGATGACTTGAAGCAGTAAGATCGAAGGCGACTCTACCTGTGTTTCTGAGAATGATTCACCGAGTGCCTAAGGGGTCGAGTGACCGAGTGCAGCGGCTTTAACGAGAAGTTAAGTAACGAGGGAATAGGTATGCGTTTTTGAGAGAGCTATAGCGAGTAAGTATATGCTGGGTAAACGAAAGATGAGAAATTTTATCGAGTGGCTCGTTTTCTTTGTTATAAACTGCCAAAGGAATCCAACAGACAATTATCGAGAATAGTTAATGTGCGCTATGCTTTCCTTGGCCTAACTAACTGTTGGATGTTTTGTGTATGCTGTATGTTTGTATGTGTGTGTGTATGTATGTGTGTGTATGTTTGTATGTGTGTAGATGCTTTGCGTAAACACATACGCGTTTTTCAGTGCAACCCAACTTCTGAGATGTTGAACACATCCAAAGTCAATAACTTCGCGGTCCGATGTCCGGTGGCTTACTACAAAAATCTCAAAATCAAGGAAAATTTTGAAATCCAGCGCGATTCATTTAGTTAAACTATACCACACATGCTTGTCGGTCTGACCATCCGCATTATTCTGCAGTTTCTCGGTCGCTTCTGAGAACAAACCTGAATAATGTGCTTAAAAGTCCCGGCACGAGCGCGACTCAGAAGTCGCCCACTTTATCAAAGTCGCCTACCTATACCCAAAGCCACGTCAGAATGCAGCGGCGAGAAAAATTGCACGATGCCCACTACGCATAACAATGCTATCGCATCGTCGATAATCAGTATGTTAAGCCGCGAGTGTAATAGGTGGTGCCTGTTCGAACCGCACGGGCGTCTAAAGCCTTGCGTAACCTGAAACGGTCCGCTGCTTAAAGGGGTCATGAAGCACCCCTTGGGCTGATTGAAAAAACACATCCTGCGGAAAGCTGACACGGCTATGAACTGCTCTGCCAAATATTACAGTCGTGCGCGCCGCGTAATGGCCACAAGCGGAGCGCGAAGTTGCCGTTTCCCCAGGCACCCTCTTTTCAAACAGAGGCCGGTTCTCACTCTCGTCGGTGGGCGGGGCGTCTGTCCGCTGTACGTCGCAAGAGACATAGCATGCTTATTGGCCGATAGCCGACGTAAATCGAGAGCGGCGTTCGGATCAGATGCGCTTCTTGCCGCGGCGTGCCGCCACTTGCCGGCGCCGCACTCCTCAGTACACGGTAGCCGCACTCGCGCAAGCGAATCACAGCGGGAGAGCGATCGCGTTTCATGACGCGCGCTGGCGTAACTTCTTTCCCCCATGCCATCCCTCCCTGTCTGGCTTCCAGTGCGCTCGCCGGCACGAGAAAAGAGAGAAAGCGCTGGGAGCGTGCGCCAAACCCCCGTAACTCCGCTGATTCTTGACGGATTCGAGAAATTTTTGCGGCAATCGATTCGGGAGGCAGTACACTCCGATACTGAGGCCATTAGATCATTACTTGGAAAAGTGGTTCATGACCCCTTTAATGATAATTTATTCTGTTTCTTATACGGGTGTAGCCGCGGGTCCCCTTGCTTTAAGCTAAACTGCGAGCTCCACCTCTCCATGCCGTCTTGAACCGTAAAGGCTGACCTCGAAAATGTTACTCACGTGTTTCTGCGTATATCTGTTTCCGTTTCTGATACCATTGTCTCGTTCGACCAGAGTTTGATATTCCGCTTGATAGACATATCCATATAAGCGAGAAGTGAAGCGAGGACACCACAGTACGCAAGGTTCTCATATATTGCCCACGTGACTGCCAGCATGCCTATAATTCGCTCTGTTCTGTCCGCATGCATCGCCACCTAATGTTGATCGGCAACTTGAAGGTAGTTAACAAGAAAAGATTGGAAGCGTGAGAAAAAAAAAAAAAAAGAGCCGATGAACAAGAACAGTGTGCGGTATGACTGACCTGGAAGTTTAGAAAACTTTACCTATTTGGGTGACACATTTTCGCAGAATAGTTGGCTTTGATGTGAGAACACAAACATGACTCATAGAAAAGCCCACCTTTCTTTCAATAATTCTATCAGTCAGGAGTATTAAGCCAAGCCATAAACCAGGTGAACATCTACGGGAGTATCATTAAAAGTTATCTCTCTCTCTCTGAGTCATATTTCTTTATCATATACCGATTGACATTATTGAAAATATGAGTCCCATTAGAGCCAGCATGCTCAGGAACTTTCTCGAAAAACACCATATGATAACAAAAAATGAAGTAATAAAAAATATGGTGTGTATGCAAAAGGAAAAAAAATATAATGAATAAAATTTTGCTACTAAGAATTACCAGGTGTGCGTCAAGTTTATCAGAAGAGAACGCGTAACGCATAATAAGGTTATACCGTTACGGAAACATGCTAATGCACCAGTAATATTACGTGGCAGTACATTTGACGCGGAAACGCCAACGCGGCGTGCAGCGGCGCCCATTGAACCGAGCTGCAACGAAGCGTAGTACGAGTCCAGCACAAGCACGAGTATATTTCCGCTTTCCTCGCCATTCATGCCCTTGCTGAGCAAGCCCCGCAACCCAACTGCCGCTCATTCGAAAGCGCAAGACAATCTCGTTCACTCTCGCCCCATTCCAGCTGCACACTGAGCTCTTCTTTCTCATTCATCCGGATGCAAGCAGCGGGACGACTTCTCCATTGAGCTCGAAGCTTCGTACGACGCTCGCTGGCCACTGCTTCAAGCGCTCACACACACGCACCGATCTGTGAAGGAAGCAAACGGGCTGCCTTGCTCTCCAACGAACTCACACACGGCTGACGCGGCGCGGCTTCTTTTCCACCTAGCGGCGGACGCAAAGTTTTTTCGCTGGGGAGAGTCGCTCACACGCGCAGGGGGCACAAGCAGCCAGCGTGGCGCCGGTGAGCGACCGGTCTTACGTGCGAGCCCACCACTCGGCGAACGCATCCCTCTCTCTCTCTCGCTGCTCCACTTCCCCACTCACTTACTCTTCTTCATCATCCAGAGCCTCCTCCTCTCTCCACTGGGCAACCAAACTTCGTCCGGCCGGCTCGGCCGAGGCGCCGCACTCGGCGCGCTGACCACGGCTGCAAGCGGTCGCGTGCGCCTACAACTCTCTCACCGGCCTGCCGCTGCGCGCGTCGACAACCACGACGCTGCCGCTGCTAGCGTCGCGCGCGTGTCGTTCGTCTCTCTCGCCCCGGCTTCAGTCAGTCCGCTGCGACGCGCTACGGTCGAAGGCGGTTTCTTGAGGTCCGTCGACGAAGCGCCGCGTTCGTTATCGTTGGCCGTGTGACGGGACGCCGCGTGTCGGAACTCGGAGTCGTCCAAAACCTCGTCGATACTTCGCGGCGCTTTGCGAAAGTTCTTTCACAACTTCGCAAGCAGGCCGCTGTCGTTTCCACGTCAGTGCACTTTTCTTTTTCAAAAAGAACAGCGGGACGCCAGGTCCCATTAAGTGCCATGGGAGACTAAAAAGACGTCGTTTCTGTTCAGCGACTTTTTTTCTGCGGGCAAAGTCGACGTGCATCTTTTCTCCACTCCGGATGACTACTGGCTTCGTGATGAAACCGAGGAGTGTGTGATCCGAGTGTTTGGTCCTCGCAGACTCCGGCCTTTCTGCTTCTTCGCGAATGGCAGCCTTCTCGTCCCTGTGCTCGTCGTGAGAGTGCCTTGGGTATCTTTGTCATCCCCCACCTCAACTCAACTGCAACTGGTAAGCCCGTGAAGTGTCACTGTCAAATGAAGTAGCCGGAGCGGCGGTGACACAAAACGTAGTCAAGTCGTGGTGTTGAAAAGCGTACTCCGTGATTATTTTTTTTTTCTGAACGCCAGTGTGGCGATTCATCAACCGCTCGGATTCCACCAACGACCTACGTGATTTCCGCGGGAGTTACATTGCACGGCGGCCGATTCATTGGTGGATGTGAATTTATTTATTTTCCTTACTCCTTCGTGTTCAACGTAAACAACGACGCGCGACGGGGACGACCAACAGCTGCATATCGACACCTGTGGGTCTTCCTTCAGCACCAGTCTCATTGGAGAAGAGAGTGAGTTTGTGCGTCACCCCTGACTCCTTCGTATAAACAAACAAAAAAGAACGGAGAAAGAAAAAGAAATGAGAGGGATCACGAATCTTCGAAAATGCGCCCCTGGGCCACGTAAACTTCCAAAGTCGTAAAGTATTTCCTTCAAGTTGTAGCTAGTTGTTTCTGGGAAGTGTTTACTTTAAAGGCTCGCAGCTGATTGGGCGCCTCGGGGGAAAAGGAATCGGCCTCGCGCGGACATCAGCGCGCACTTCCAAATCGCACCTCATTAATCTGGAGAAGTTGCGAGCGAACTTTAATCATCGCCTTGACTTTCTCTCTTTGTTCATTTTACGTCTTTTTCTTTTATATCGTTCTCTCTTCCTCGTTTTTGTGTACATATAACGGGTGAACCAAAAAAAAAAAAGGAAAGGAAAGCGTCAGTTTACTTTCAGCTCATTTGCCAACCAGTGATTACCGCTACCTCATCGCGTCCGTGGCGTCACTTTGCTGGGGCCTTTACTAATGACGGATACCTAGCATGTGAATTTGGCGATGATGCCATGTTTGTCTCGAGCTGTACCGTTGCGATATGAGCTGCATCAACTGCTATTCTGCCACATCATCTGCTGCATTCTAAACTGATGAACTGCTTACTGTATGGGGCACAATCTAAAACAATGCATTAATTGTTCTCAGCAGTTAGGTCGCTTTTTAGGACCAACTATATGTGTATTTATTTATTCGTATAACCTTGAAAGCCCATTCGGCCATTACATAGTGGCGAAACTCAGTCATAGGGAGAAACACAAAACATTAGTAAGATACAACGCGTAAAGATACGCAGCAGAAAAGAGTACATCTGCAAGTAAAGACAAACACGGTTTTAGGAACAGTTTTTACTGGCGTGCGACAACGCTATGATCAAATGAATCTAACGGACAAGTAAGCCAAGTAGAACATAACGAACATTCATGATAATATTGCGCACGTAACATGAAGACACAGACAAAGTTCACAAGGACCAGACAAAGTTCACAAGGACCTGTGTCTTCGTGTTACGTGCGCAATATTATCATTATGCAACCAAACCAACTAGCCCGCCTTTCCGTTTTATAACGAACATTATTTGTTGTTTTTAACTGTATAGTTTGGTAATTCTGACATATATTGAAACGAATTGAAGTGGACAAAAAAATACCCTTTCCGTCAGAGGGGCCCGAACCCACAACCTTTCAATTCGAAGGTTGCGGGTAACGAAGAAACGAGCCCCTCGAATGATTCCCCTTCTTTCGAACATTATGATCAGTGAAAGGCACAACTTTCTGTGGTTGTTTAGTTTAATCGCATATTGCCGAAAGAAGTGGCGAATGACGATACAAGCTATTGGGTGCTAAATGAGGTTCCGGTTATAGGTCGGTGACCTAAACGCAAGAAAAAAAACACATGTAGGTGAAATGAGGCGAGTGTAACTGTACATATGTTATATTGGGAACGCTATGAAATATGACAACAACGTTGTTAGTCCGACCTGATTTCTGTGACGACCTGATTTCTGTGAGCCACTGATTTCTGTGACGCTGAAGTTTGTATTATGTATACACAGTAGCGCTGAGTTACCATATAACAGGGGTTAAGGAAAGAAAAAAGAAGAAATAAGAGGAATGAGACGATTGCAGTACACTCAGTACATGCAATGACCGTTAAGCGAGCTATCAAGGTTGGTGCGTTGGGCTCGTTGGATAATTAAATACCGCTCTTCTCGAACGGCTTGGAGTGACACACGTTTCGCGTTCTTCGGCGCGCTTCTCAGCCTGGAACAAACGTTGACAAAACTGCGTGATGTGTCTTCTTTTCTTTCTTTTTTCTTTTTTTTTTGTCCCTGTGACGGCGATTAGGGGATCGTAAACCCCTTTCGCTATTTTGAGTGTCCTCCACAAAGTGGACAAAAGGGAGAAGCGTGGTTCGAACGGTTATTTATTGACGCCACCTGTCCGCGTTTATTTTTTGTCTATTTGTTTCTTACTCTTATTCATCCTTTGCTTTTATGCAGGCCGCCGTACGTATACATGACAGATGTGCGCTCTCGAACAAACAGAAAAGGGCGCTCATTTTCTGGTCACGTTTTGTGGCGTCCCGCTCGAAAGACGACGCGTTAATGTCTTCTTCTCTTGTTCCTTCTTACTTTCTTTATTTGTATTTATTTTATTTTTTAATTTGCTTTTTTTTCTTTTCCTTTTTTTATTCTCCGTCGTCGGCACACTGGCTGTATCAGAACCCCGGACGATGATACGTTGAGAAAGAAAATTTAAAAGGACGTGTACAACTCTTTACCGGCGCATCTTGAATTCAGTTTTAGCGTAATCGAGTCGCACGGTTACGCACTTGTCGTGGACGTATCTTTTTTTTCCCCGTTAAAAGTCTGGCTGAGCCGCTTTATTGATATTCTTTTTTGATCTTTAACTCGCAACGCCGTATATACTTAGACGTGATCGTCCCTGAACCGACACGAGCAATGTTTTGAGTTGTATTTCTTGCGCCCGTCTCACTCGCAACACGAGGACGCGACTCGGTTCTTCGTAATGATTCCACGGCAACTTTGTTGACTCTACCCCTGCCGTCAGAGTGCCCAAAAGAGGCGCGGCGCTTTAAGAAGCTAGAAAAGAAAGAGCAACACTTGGCTGATTCATAACTACAAGGCTTCAAGGTTCGTCGCAATATATAACAAACGATTGCTCAGCGCGAATGTATGCGATCCTGCCTCTAAATAAAATTTTCGTAACTGTTAATCCGAATCTTTGCTTTAGCTCTTGTAGCGATTCCATACCTTGGCGTAGCGATGCGCAGGCAATACGCGTGCTATGTTTCCTACACAACTAGCGCTGCAACAGCGTTTAAGCTTTTCCTACGCTCCCTCTGATGAGTCCTGACGTCGCGTACAAACACAGCATCGAATGGTTTGAATAGTTAAGTACACTGACCTAACTTCGAGCGTCTTTCATTGAAACCTGATAGATATAGAGACAGGCGCACTGAGCATTCGTCCATACCTTTTTATCACCGCAGGTAATCGTACAAACTACGTGTTATTCATTGTTCTAACCAGCCGCCGAACAAGAGTTTTTGATTATTTGTGGCAGCAGTATGCCATTCAGCATAAGTTAAATAAAAAGGTACAATAAGTTTTTTTGGATGCCGAAAAGAAGTTAAAAGTGACAAAGGGCTAAGAGACCTTTGCCTGTGAGAACTTGACCACGTAAGTTAGCTTTGCGTGTTGCCAACATTCCAGGCAATATTTGTGAGTACTTAATGAAACCGGCGTGTCATAAAGGTGGTTAAAAGGAAAAAAAAAAGTACATGTAATTATGAGACAGTAAAGAATACCGGTCACTTATTACAATTTACGGAGCACCTTGATAGCGACGCTTTTTATTCATGTTGTGCAGTGGCGTTTGTTGTTTATATTCAGCTATGTGAGACTTGAAATGTAGGTCACGTTTGGAAACTTGTTTACCAAAGAGCAATTACAACCAGTTTACATAAGCTATAAACTACGGGAGAAAAAACTCATAAAAAAAAACGAATTAAACAAAGGAAACATCCCTTACAAAAATAGATTTAGACAGTCTATAGACTGTCTAAACCCATTTTTAGGCAATATACAGACTGTATAAATCTATTTTTGTAAGGGATGTGCTGCTCTAGTCACTAGTGCACCCTTTGATACTCCACATGAATAGTCAGAAAGTATTATTTACATTGTAGAGAGATATCTCATTGTTCTCGCGTTTCCCGCACGAGACATAGATAGGACAAAGCATTCTGGATACGTTATAACGCCCCTTGGGGCTGGCATTCAACCCTGCGTGCAATTTGTGCTGAAAGCAAATAGGACGCGGTTGTGCAGCGATTCAAATAAAGCCCCTCACGCGCAGCACTGGTACGCCAGTCAACTAGCACAAAGAGACCTTTATTTTCACGTCTAACACCAGGCCACATATATGAAAAAGTCGTGCTCCATCTGCATTTTTCTGCTTGCTGCGCAATGTGATTTTTTACGCGCTCCTTGTTTTTTTTTTTTCTTCTTATTTTTTTTTCGAGTAGAGAAACAGAGAAAATGAAAGGGTAAACATAGCTGAGAAAGACAGGTAGCTTGACCAGGACTGAGGCCAGTTGGCTACCGTGTACTTGGGAAAGGAAAGGAGGAAAAATGTTGAAGAGATTGTCCGCTGATGATGTCGACGTAGAAACAGTTCCGTGCACTATGTCGCACATAGTGCACGGAAAAGCCTTCAGAAATTGCAGCAGCACACTTGTGGCCTTTTGAATAGCTTCGATGTGAGAGAGTGTGGTCTCGAGGTCTTCTCCAAGGTGAAAAGTTTTCAATTTACCTGATACAAAGCTGCGCGGAGGAAGATTATTTCGTTTTTAATGGACCTCTGGGAGATGCTCCATACTCTCCTCTGCACCGCAGCCGTTGCACTTGATGTACACGGAAGTGATACGGGAAAGAAAATAGGTTAGCCAGGCCTAGCCCGATTGTCTACCCGTCATTGGGAAACGGTAGAAGGGTATTTTACATTAATCTGTCTTTTCTAATTTAGATAGAGATATCGAAACACAGGATCCATAATGTTCCGTGTAACAGTAGCTTCTGGACAGTAAATCAACTTCGAGCGAAATGTGTAATTAACAGGACGCAATAACGAGGTAGCGCCGATCGATGACAGCCTGAAGGCCCAATGCCGGTCTCTAATTTACATACTAGCCAATGTTTCTAAAAACGTCTCGCAACGCGTGCCTGAAATGCAAACTGCAATAGCATCGGCACTCCAAAATGTGCGGCACGATTTCGCGCACGATATTTCCGGCTCGCTATAAACGTCCTATTGCTTCACGTTCTATACCGGCGAAACAAAACGGACACAGTGATGGAGCATTCGCCAATTCGTCCGCTTCCGTTGTGGATCACTCGTGCCATGCACCGAGTTTAAATGGGCGTCGCCTCACATCTCCCGAAAAAGGGCGAGCCTGTGAAAATCGCCTGCCCCGGCAGGTGTAATTCCAAATCGTCTCTCACACAGGCACACACGCCTGCAATCGTTCCACTCGATACGTACATGGCCGCAGTATGAAAGCCGATGCGCTACTCGGTCCCTTTGAGATATCGGTGATCCACCTTGCATGCACAATTAGGCCTGGCTCCCGTTACTGCGGCGTCTCGGCTGTCCTTGAAGACTCGCGAGCAGTAGCAGGCCGGGAGCTGTGTGACGTCTATGTGTGCGTGCCTTCTTTAGAAACTCCTAGCTACTTAAACCTCAGCCCACTTTATTTTATTTATTGCATTTTTTTGCGTGTGTGATATCTCTTTCAGGCGTATTCACTGTTAACGAAGGCTCGAGAAAGGGCGAACACAGCGGGAACGAGTAATCCCGCGGGCGTCATCTTTCTCCATTTATTTTTTACCCCACCCAGTCTCACAATCTCTCTTTGCGTTTATTATTAACGCGATAGCGTTAAAGAGCTCGTATCGCAGAAATTCCGCCGTCGGCGTCGGCACCGTTGGTTGTGAGCGAAAAATCATCATCTTGTCCGTGACCGAAAAATCGAAAAAGGTGCAAATAAAATAAATAATAAAAATATTGGGTCCGAGTGAGAATCGAACCCGGGCCGTCTGCGTGGCAAGCAGGTGTTCTACCACACAGCCACGCCTCTGCTTGGAGCTGCACTGAAAGTAACTTTCATGCTTCCCAAAAATACGCGTCCTGTATACAGGTGTCACAGTACGAGATGCAATATCGCAGTAATATTGCGTGGTACAAGCGTACATTGCCATCGGGCTTCACGCCATGTCATTATCATAACGACTTTGTGGTTTAAAGACAGCCATCCATTACAGAAGGCACATTACTGCGCGTATTCCTTTAAGGCCACGTAGTGGGTGCATCGCAACTTCGAAAAAGTTTCTCGCGCATAATTGCCCCTGGTTTAAAGCATGCTACCCATTACATAAGGCACACACCTTAGTGCGCGCATTCTGTTAAACACTCGTAGTGTTCGAAGTGCGCACTAGGGGCAGAATATCCCTATCGCGTTCAACTCTTAAAGGCGAAGCTTAAGCGTCCCCCCAATTTTTTCCTCGCTTCGCGAGACTCCTCTATTACTTCTTTTGTTTCGTTCGTTTCTTGGTGGCTTTAGAAACATAAGAAAAAGGTCCGCGATACGCAGCGAATCAAGGTCCGGTGCTGGGCGCGGCAATAATAAATCAAACGTGCCACACCACCCGTTACACGGAGAAGAGGCAGCAGCGCGAGCGCCGTTGGTGTGCTGCACAAGCGAAAGGTCGCGATGGTTCGTCGGGACGTGCTTCCTGAAGTGCAGGCGAAGGGAAATTCCTGGAGCCTCGCTCAGAAACTGGCTCGATCTCACGTCCGGGTGGCCGCCATACATATCCCCAGAGCCATTGAGAGGGGATACTGTCGGCACACTCGCATAGCTGGTACCGCAGTGTAAGACCTCCTCGATACCTGTCTCATTAATTCGTAGTCTCGTGCCTTACGTGCACGCTAGTCAGGTCAAGAAGAGTATTCGGTATAAGCGTTCGAAGTCGTGACATGAATCGGCGAACACGCTGTAAGAAGAGCGCGGGCTTATGATTATTTTTTTCTTTGGAGCTGTCTGAAATAGAAACGCGGCAGGAATAGAGACGGCTTTGTATACGCTGACGATGTCTCGTGGAAAATACGCCGAAGCTGAAGCGAGCGTTGGTTTCTTAGCAGGCACGTTGGGTGAGTGAGATTGGCTACGTGAGCGCACCAGCGGTTTTAAATTCGTTCGACTGAGACACGGTGTGTGGCGGGCAGTGAATGTTCGCTCGCTCGGTGAATTGCTTGTTTTCGTTTGTGCCGAGGATTGCGTTCGGGATAGCGTAATAACCTCATGAATTGTCGGACAAACCCTTCATGGACGACCGACCTCTGTCGGAGGAAAGAATACTATACGCCGTCATCCACACCCAACCTATTCTAACACCGTGGTCCAAACCTAACGTCGCGAAAGAAGGCCGTCCGAGCTCTGTTAGGATTCCTGCAATCTATACCGGCCTATCGGCTCGTTTAAAATGTCAAAGCGTCTGCGTATTGTCCATACTTGAGGGTAATCTTGTGCATTATTTTTTAGGCGGCTAACGTGTGGAGTCCTACTGTTTGTGCCGATGAAAGACTACGCGGATAAATAAGCTTCGAGGCAATATGGAAACTCTGAACACATACAACACACACACACACACACACACATATATATATATATATATATATATATATATATATATATATATATATATATATATATATATATATATATATATATATATTGCACTGTATTTATCGTGTAGTTTTTCCGTTTTTTTTTCGTATTCTTGTATTCTAGTACTGGTCTTCACATCCTGTTATTATGCTGCACTCTTAATCATGTCCTGTTTAAATGCTGGCTATATCCAGGAAACCAGACGAAAAATTTCCGGTTTCCTGGCTACATCTAGCACTTTAAGCGGGACTTGATTAAGAGTGTATGGTTATACGTGTTTGCTTCTCTAACTTTGTTTTTTTTTATTGTTCGTGCGTAAAATTATCGTGCTGCCCATCTGCCACGCTCTCGAGGGAGAGTAGCAGTAATGTAAATAAATAAACATGAGGAAACTGCGCACGCCGCGCATCTACATGCCCAGTCGGAAGCATTACATTCCTGTATAGGCAAGGCGCATTTATCGAATAAGAAAGCGCGGGAAGTTGCAACACATTCGCAAAATGTCCGCAATAAACGTATTATGGACACGGTCATGCGCTCAGAAACGTCAGATCGTCATATCGTATATGGATTTGCGGCCACGTGAAGTCGGACACCGAAGATTCCCTTTTGTCGCATTCCTAACAGGCCACCACTAACGTCTATGCCGCGCATGCTGACGTTTCACACGTTTGGATGTCGTCGGAGGCGAAGAACACATACACTTCCTCCTAATTTCCTCCTAAAGTGAAAACTTCTTTAGCGTACCGCATGTGTGCAAGACGCACTAAAAAAAAGGAAATATATTCGTTTCCGGTAATGACATTTATCAGCGAAGCGGTAGTCCGATGGTCTGTCGCTTATATTAGGCCAGATAAGCGTGCATTGTATAGGAACAGTTACAACACTAGCATTCTTTTGCTCGAACATGCGCTGGAGCGTTGCTCTCGCATTCCAGAGCAGCCGTGCCACGTGCAAGGTATTGCTTTGAGCAATATGGATTAAAGCGGTTATTCTGCTGACCCGAAAGCCGCGGGTTCGGTCCCGGTCGCGGCGGTCGCGTTTCGATGGAGGCGAAATGCTAGAGGCAAGTATACTGTGCGATGTCAGGCACGTCAAACACCAGATGGTCGAAATTTTCACCATGTCTCATAACCATATTGTGGTTTCAGCACTTAAAACTCAAGATATTACTATTACAGCTGTTCTTGTAAGGAAGCGAAATCTGGTGCTATATTCCGCAGGCTTTAAGGGAGCACAGCTCGACGCCATCGGGAAAGGTGGAGGGGAATAAAATAATGATCATGCAAGCATGTCGTGTTTTCGGCCTCCGCCATTAAATTCGGCACTTGCAGCACGCAAAGGCATAGCCTTTGAGATTCACGACTATTAGTCAAAGAAAACCGTCGCTTTAGATTCGAGTTTGGACGAGGTGTAAAATTGAACGTCGCAACTGACTTTGAAAAGTTATGCGACAATGCCCCGCCTTCGAGACCGCCGCAGGTCAATGGCAGAAAGGACGCGTCCGGCGTTGCGTGTTGCGTAACACGTTTGCGGCAAAGCAGTCAAGGGCTTCGCTTTCCTGCCAGCTGCGCTGGACCGCGCGACGTGAAGCCGTGCAGCAGTCAGCCGCGTAAAAACAGCTAAGTTTCATCTATAGGCAGCAAGGAATAAGAGACACAAGTATCGTACTAAACTATACAAAAAATGACGGAAAGTTGTAGTTAGTTGGAACGTTAACATGTTCGATGCAGCGCTGAAAGAAGGAGACGAAGACACAGAAAGCATGGGACGGAAAACACCGTGACTTCTGTTTCTTCGTCTTTCCGCACTGCATCAAATATGCAACCTATAAAAGTTTTATATGCTTCGACAATCGTCTTCTGTAGGTTATGCAGGTTAGTTTGCTGCCCCACAAAGAGAGAGATAATGCAGTGAAGGTCCCCGCAGCTCAGCAGCAGTGGTCAAGTGGTTGGATCGTTCACCTCCAATGAGGGAGGTACTGGGTTCGATTCCCGGTGTTGCCGGGCACCCACCGTTTTCTATATTATGAAGGGACGTACCGCACCCTGGCGCTCGGTGTTGTGGATATACTCACATCTCGCGAAGGTGGCCTCTTGCTTTCAGCTCTATCATCCCCCCGCTTTCCCTTCATCCAGTGAGACTGCGCCCTGCTCTCTTATGAATTGCAGAAAGAAGCATCTTTCATATCCTCAAACTACAATGTATTAACGAGAGGTTTTTTCGGTTGGCTACCCTGTACAAAACGAGGGGGATAACGAGAGAAGGATAGCCGAAGAGGAGAAACTACGTTCCAGCTAGCACTGTACGAATAACACAGTATCGAAGAACGAAGTGCAGATGGAGGCATAAAGGTCGTTATGAAAGCCGCCCTGAGCTACAATCTTCCTACAGCCCGTAGTCAACGCCAGATCTTGGCTGTGTCACCGACGTCGCCAACATGGTCCCGCCTAGGCGGCGCCTAGCGTTGTTCTTTTTGTTGCTTTACCGGGAGCCGGAGCGCGTAAACAAACCTCGTCGTTCGCTGGGAGAGAGAGACAGAGAGAAGAGGCAAGCGAGGTGGGCGGAGGCCGTGCAAGAGCACGCCACTGTTTCTGTATACCTCATATACCCTGTCCTTTCGGCTCTGTTCTGTTCAGTACGGTGTACGAGAGCGTGTCAGGGCTTAGCATCCCCGGCACGTGCACGGTACCAAAGTATACCCGGTCGAGATATATACTCCGGCATCCTGTCCCAGGGACACTTATAAGATTAATAACACGACTTACCCACGCTTGAATTTTCTTTCGACGCGCTTTTAGGGCTGAGACTGTAAGGAACACTAAACATGAAGCGGACGGCGAGGAGACAAAGTAGCGAGGAAAGAAGAAAGGCACACGCGTCCGGTATTTAACGAAACATGTATTACTCCCTTTAATCGGATACCTACAGATATGCAATATACTAAGCTGACGCTCCAAACCCTTTGTGCCAAATAATTATTTTTTCGGGCCTTCTTGTTGCCGTTTGAAGCTTTTTCCGTGTGAAGCATTATGCTAATGCTAGTATTTTTAATCGTGCCTCTGCAACATGAGAGCATTGTGTTGTTACGTATATGCTTGAATTATCCTCCAGGATCCTTACGACAAAAAGAAGCCTCGACAATAACTCAGGGCCTACTTATACACAAATTCTAGAAGAGTCAAATGAGGTTTCGCCAGCAACCTCCGAGGCACAGTGGATGGCCACAGTGAAAGTGCGAAACGGGGCTATTAATGCCGCTCTTTGGCTGTGAATCTGCAGTTGTTGCCTCCAGTAACAGCCACGGTATACCCACCAGTGCTAGTGTTAGGCCGGCTTCGGCATGAGCGGAGTAATTAGCGACATCAGTTAAGCAAGCTAAAGTGTCCTGCAACGACGAGCTTGACGCTGCACGGAATTGTGAGCGGCGCGACGTCGGTAGCGGCGGTGCGCGGGCTGTCAACCGACCTCAGAACAAAGAGGCGACGGCGTTCGCTTTCAACAGCCTGCCTCCTCATTCCAACCACAACCCTCTCCCGACCTTCTCTCCCAGTCTCCTGGAGTCGGCCACGTACATCAAAGCGCTTACGGTCGTCGAACATCGAGTGCCTTCCATCCGTGGCTTCTCCGAGACGAGAAACCTTGCGCGAGAAGTTCGCGGATCTTCAAGTGTTGATTCTGAAAACTCTAGACCCCACGAAACCGAACTTTCTGGTACCCTTGAACTCATCACACGCACGCACTCACAGGACAAAAAGGAAGGACTCCCAGAACGCACCTTGAAAACTGGCGCCCGTTGAAGCGCCTATACTCTAAGCCTCGGTGCCGGTGAGGTGATAGAAATAATCTAAAGTGCACGTCCCGCATGCCGGTAGAAACTCGAGACGATGCTATGACGAAATGGCTTCGGCGCTAACGTTGCGTGATGAGCCAGTCGTCAAGGGGACGGCAAACACTGATGCGTAAAGATATTACGAGACGTCTACGAAGTCCCGAGGGCTAACGACTTACGTCGAAGAGCGCCCGGACGCTTCGAATTTTTCGATCAACGAGGCCCGCTGCCTTCCATAATTATCGAGCACGTTTTTTTTTTGTAGGTCACGTGGTAGAGAGTATCCCTGCCACGCTGTTAGCTTGAATAATGGGAAGATGCTGGAACACCAAACGAAACTTCAGCGTGTAATTGCGCACGTCCTCTCTCAATCTCCGTTACGTTCGTTACAATGGATTGTTCGTACTCTCACTTACATATGCGACACAACTAACAGAAAGTCATTCATATCGAAACTCTTCGGGTAGGTGGGGTCAATTCTAAGTTCTACCCAACAGGGCTGCTTCGCTAAATTTGTCGAAACAGCGTGAACGCGTTAACATCCGTTGACACGCCCGCCATCGGCTACAAGGCCGGAACTTGACGTCGGCTCACCCAGAGCCCAAGTCTGGGCAGTTAGCGGGGCGGTTCGAAGAAATTACCGAAGATAACAGTCTCTCCGTCAGTTTTCTTCACAAGGAGTTTGAAGGTGAATTTCCTTGATGTGCAACGTCACGCTGACGTCATTGGAATAGTTCACCTGCAAAGCATAATGGATAAGAGAATACTAATTTATCTTAATTTCTTTTTTTTATATTCTTTAATCGAGGAAATTCAAGCAGGGTCTTCGCGCACTAACATACCTGTCTAAACCAACCAATATATTATTTTTAGATCCACCGCGGTATTCTAGTGGTTATGGTGCTCCACCGAAGGTCGCGGGATTGTATCCTGGCCGTGCTGGCCGCATTTCGATGGAGGCGAAAATGTTTGAGGCCCGTGTGCTTAGATTTAGGTGCACGTTAAAGAACACCAGGTGGTCGAACTTTCCGGAGCCCTCCACTACGGCGGCTCTCATAATCATGTCGTGATTTTTGGACGTAAAATCCCAACAATTATTAGTATAATTTTTATTGTTCCTTTATAATTCCTCAAGGGCACCTCTTTTAAAACGTAAATTTTTGTGCGTCAGTTGGATCCGCGTAATTAAGAATAATATTTAGAGACAATGACAACGTGTTTCAAATTTTTTTTGGTAGGTCCGCACAATAAGTATTTTTTTGTATTGAGTTTGCTTTATCTGCGTTCCACTGTAATCTTGATGGTCTTGACCCTGTGTTCCCGGTCTCGAAGGAGGGGCTACAGCGGCAGCATTACTGAAACCCCTCGCAGTGGGTTTCGACGCTGTAATCTTATTACACATCCTGCATTCGGGCTTGTGGCTTCCCCGCAGTCCCATAGGGGAAAGAGTGGGCGTTCCAGCCCTGCGTATCAAGAGGGATGTAAGCAACTTATCTAGAAGACTGGAGCAAGAGACAAGAAATAAGCGATAGGGATGAGAAACGCGATTTAATGGCATAAAGCCAATATTAGGGACACGCAGGTACGTGAATTCGGCTTGCGAAACGAAAAGGTAGCCAGCCGCGTGAAAGACTGTTGCACAAAGAATTTTATTCATAGCGCGTGTTCAAAGGGCCCACATAGTCCTCGCCATTTCGTATGCACCCATTTTACATTTTCTTTTTCTAATAGGATTTCTAGCATTAATGAAATAAAAGGGATTCTCTAAAGCTTAGTAAAAAGAAAAGAAGGGAGTCAGGACAATAAAACAAACAACGGAAAATGAATAACGTCACGTTGCCTAGTTTTTTGTTGTTGTTGTTGTTGTTAACCTGTACTCTGCGCGTTGTCAAAACATTTAATTACGCCATGAGTCTAACTAGCCCAAATTTCTGTGTCAATTATCGCTTTATTGAGGCCACTTAGAACCGGTGGAGGTAAATAAATTGTATCTTTGGCATAAGCATAGCATGATTGACATAACATGTTTGTGTTACCGCATAGTTCCTCAATCTTTAACAAAGGACTGAAGAGCTATGCGGTACCGATCAGACTCAGACGCAATGACCAGCGGATAAATTACAAATTGGGGAGGGGCGAAGCATGTAGGGAAGCGTGTTTCAGCTCCACTAACGTGAAACCTGTGGAGGGGCGAAACATGCAGTGTGCGCCGGTGTTTCCCTCATCAAAATCACTGCTAATCTGCGATGAAAGACAGAAGGAAGATTAGACACAGAGACCCGCAGTCGGCAGTTCAGCGTTCATCGCAGAAAGAGCGTTTCTATAGTCAACGCGCGCCGTTCGCTCTCTCTCGCCACACGGCGAGCTTGAGGCGGTCGCGCCCACTCTTGCGCGCAAGCAAATGGACCGTCACGACAGCAGACGACGACGCACGCGGAGACCGTAAGGGGCTTCGCCTTAAAAAATGTCTAGTGCTCAGTGCTGTCAATAATCATTGCATCTGGCACACCCTTTCGGCATGCGTGTGAAAGCAGTGAGTGGCTGTAGTTGCTTAACTGCCACAGTATCGTAAGTTTGAATATTGAGATAAGTAATTTACTAAATTCATGGCATAACGCGCGCGCGCGCACAAACACCCACCCACTCACCAAAACGCTCTGCAGACATTCTGAAACTATACAAAAAGCAAAAAGCTCGATATAACATTGTTAGTCTATAAGAAACATGGACAGCCAATGATCGCGTGTATAGGTGCTTCTGTCGCATTGCAGAAAGCACAGAATGCAGCGACTTACGGTGCAGTCATTCAAGCCCCACGGCACACCCTACAGGAAGCCTTAGTAATGCGGCTCTGAGGCAACGAGTTTGCTAAATCGAAGGTCCTTGGAGAAATTTTGTGGCTCAGTTGGGCTTTTTCAGCTCAAAAGATTGGGCTGCAGATGGTATACAGTGAGCGTCTGTGACCGCTACAGACCGTTCCACTGTTTACATTGTGTTATCAAGAATCCCTACAAGAAGAAATGACCTTCACTATACAGAAATACCTATGGGTTCATGGAACAATGTGTCATTTCAAAAGAAACCTACCAATAACGCATTCAAAGAAAAACGATTTTGTGTACGTGAATCCTCTCTTGGTATGTCTTTTTGTGTATTTTCATGTATGCATCTTTTCAGCGTCATTCTGTATCTCTCTGAACTGTTCATATTCTCTAAATGCCGACAGCCAGCTTCGGTTGGATATTTAGGAAGCTCTTCTTCACTTTCGCTGAATTTGCTGACGAAGTTTTTCGACTGTTTGTTTGCTTGTTTCTTTCCTTGTTTCATCTACCTCAGCTTATTAACTGACCAAGCTCAACTTCCGTGGTCGATGCCATGTTTCGCTTGCAGCCTGACCGAAGAAACCGTGAAAATCTATGTTTTGATTCTTTGTTTGTATTTTATTGACGCACTTTTGCAAAAGTCGCTTTATTGTCGGAATGTTCTCATACTCCTTCTTAGTATCATGTTTTAGTAATTTATTCACTGACAAGCCGATGGGACAATGTATATCTTGGAACATTGTCAATTACATAAGGTGTATCAGTGAAGATGTTCCTAGTATACTGCGAATATTGCTTCAGAGCATCCGTTCACGCTAGCTACCAGCAGATACTGCGGAATGTCGGTAGAATAGCCGACGTATTATCTATAGTATAGTCTGGTGACTATATGGAGAACACACTCCTATTCACTCAAAAACTTCACTGCTCCCTGTCATCAATGCAGTAGCGTTGTCTATAAGACAGACACTGCTATTCGACAAGGAACCTGCCGTGATGACGTAGCAGCTAGAGCGTAGCTGCTAAGTACGATGTCGCATGTTCGATTCCAGGGAGCGGCGGCCCCATTTAGCTATTGACAAAAAGTAAGTAAGTAAACACCTCAACATTTAGTGAGATGCTCAGGCGGAACAATTGCCGGCTATATAGGCCAGGCTAACCCCGCCTGCTGCGACGTCGTCACCAACACCACCAAGGAGAACGCTACTCTAAAGCACTGCAGTAGGTCAGTAGCGTTAGCATTGGCTGTAGTAATAGCGGTAACCGGAACCAACAATCAGCAGCAGAAAAATTAGCGATTCAATCAGGAGGCGTGCTGGTGGAATCTTCCGTAGCGAAACTGTGCTTCGGCAATGAGTTAGGCCGTGAAGTTACGGAGGGCACCGTGGGATATGGGCGACCATTTTAACGAGAGCCCCCATCTGGGGATCACGAGCATTTTGCATTCCACCTTCGTCGTAACGCGGCCAAGGCGAGAGTTTAGCGCCTCCGAACGCTTTCGATTTTTCGTTCCTTCCCGCTGCAGCAGTAGCAGCAACCTCGCAGAATATACTTGCGGCAAAACAAGTAACGCGCGGCGCGAAAGCCTTGTCTCATAGTTTGGGGGATGTTCGACTCGGACGTGCCTAAGAAAGCGAGCAACAAAAACGAGCAGTTGCACTTTGGCGCAGCGTATGGTCGTATCACCCCTTTGAGTGCGGATTTCTTGTTGACTCTTGTTTCTTATCATTTAGACGTCAATAATAAACGACGCTTTCAATGTCGGGTACAAGCGGCAGATCATCGCTGCGATAAGGGAGAGCTCTACGAGTCAGGAATTACAACGAAGTTCCTTGTCGCCGCTACTGCCGCTTCCTGCAGACGCTGTGCCGGCGAGTGTTTTGCATTGTAAACACATTCAAAATTTTCCACAACGTTCTGCTTGTGTTTGCCTAGCATCGAATAGAGAAACTCTATCTCGGCTAAGAGGCACCGTTGCTGCTACGGCCGCCTATTGGCTCTGCTACTGGGGATGTTTCTCACGAACGCACGTAATTGTCTATTTCGTTTATTTTGTCATCATTTGGGAAAAGTACAGAGCTCTAAATAGGACAAACTCATTTATTGGTTCGGCACATGTGCCGCCCAGCCTTTCTTTCTTTTTTTCCTGCCAGAGATAAAGGCATGATGGCAAAGTTCCGTCAAAAGTTTCAATGACCGCTTTAATCCTAGTCATACACCCAGCTTGTCGGCGTTAAAAAAAAGGAAGCCCGAAAAAAAAAAGAGATGATGTTCTACCTCGATGTAAAGTTCATTTTTCCTCTTTATTATCTCCGCTCTCTCCGTTCAGTTGTGTCGCGTCGCTACTGAGATTCTACGAAAACGCCTAGTCTCGTTAAGCGCAGCACTAGTTAACCACGGCACGTCTCGAGCCTCTTGCGACGCACGAATAAAAAACGGTTTAACAAGCAGTGCCTGATGCTGTCCGCCCGAATCGCACATACAACACTACTGCTATAGTCTTGGATAACCAACCAAATGTTAGTTAACTCAGTTTCATTGGCGCATAGGCGCCTAGGCGACTTGGGTGCTACGCTGCGCCAGCCACAAGGTGTTAAAAATCCGGAAAAAGCATCCCATTCCATTCATACGACAGGGTGATACAATAACACGATGGGCAAAGACGGATATCCAAGAAAAGAAACATGCACATGGTCAAACGGGCAACGTACAACTTTAACTAAACGTTTCGAAGGCACGATCTACTGCCTGCTGTGCAGAACTTATAGAAACGGAGTAGCCGAGGTGATATGAACCTAAGCCTCTTCACACTAAGCCAGCTGCAACAGAAGAGAACAACAGAACAGACGTCGTCGAATGTTGTAGACTGTGCCTGCCAATCATCTCGTCTCTTATTCGGTCCTCGCTTAATCCGTAATTGCTTCAAAACGCTATTTTACCCCTTGGACTCATAGTAGTGCATCACTTGTGTCTACTGCACTGCCTGGTCAGCTTGTATGCAGGGTAAGCACTCTACTATCGCATATCGTTCCGTTACTCTTGACTGAGCCGAACATTTCGGTGTGATAGGTGAAAACAAATGTTTTCTTCTGTTTTTATTACCGTTCCCCCGTTATGAACAACATCTGTAGAGTCCCACTCTTGAAAGTTAAACAGTTGATGTTCGCAACAAAGAAGTCGCGGGTATTTACACTCCTTGCACGATATTGCAAATTGCGCGCCTTGCTCATCAGGCCCTCATGATCTATGACTGTCAGGTGTAGCTATGGCTAACAAAACCATCAGGCAAGGGAAAAGGCATTCTCTGTATCAATGTCAAGAATCAACATTCAACGATTACATGCGGTCGCTCCCGTTGAAAGCAACTACAGCGTCTAGTGCGTGCGGAGCATAGCGGCGTGGACGCATTACTGTTCTGAAGCACGCGCAGGCATATCACTCCTTCAAAGCCGGAAAGTGGCGTACGTGTTAAGCTAAAGACAGCCGCTTCCACACATATCTTCTCTCATCTTTTTTTTTTTTCTTTCCTGCTGAGACTAAGCTTCGCAACACGAGGCACGGGCCAAAACTCGGCATCAGGTGAACGAGGCACGTTTGATCCTTGCCCTTCCAAAAAGTCTGCGGGAGACCTTCCATTGTTTCTGGTCGTCACCGTCATCTATTTTTTTTTCTGCATTTCTTTCGATTTTAAACCTCCCTTCCTTGCTTTTTGTTCTCTCTCTCTCTCTCTCTTTTTCTTTCGTCTCACTAGCCGCAACAAAAGGAATATCATCGTTCGATTTTCTTAACTCGTCTTTTCCATCGGAAAGCCGAGTCCCGCCACGAAAGAACGTCACTTCTGGCGTAGTTCGAGCCCCTCCTCCTTTTCCTATTGGTTTTCACGCACGGGTGCGTTCACTTCTTGGCGTTTGGAGCACGCGTGAGTCACGTGCGCTGTAGCCTTGACTATGACTCCTCGCGGCGCATGCGCTCTTTGGTTGGTCCTCGACTCGGTCGGGGTCGCAGACGCTGTTGAAGGATCCCGCCGCCATTTGACAGGCACTTTATATTTCCTTTTCTTTTCTCGTTTCACGAGCCGCCCGGCTCCGCGTCTCGCTAATTATGTAGGCCGTAGTAACCTAACGCGACGTGCTTTTGTGTGCGAGTTGTTTGCAACTTTTTGCAGAACGTTGACTCGTAGGACGTCTGGCCTTCGTCAAGCAATACTGAGCGGAGAAAGCAAAAAAAAAAGCAGTACTCAGCGGAGAATACGTTGAAAAATGGAATCTCTCGGCTTCTATAGACCAGAACACACAGAATTCCATGCGCATCACCATATTTGCATCGCGCGTCGCGCCATCTATCGCACACGCGACGAAACAACATGCGCGGGCTGCCACGCCAGCAGACGCTACACAGAGCAAACGTGAAACTCCCGAAACTCAGCCCGTCGGAGAGCGTGTATCGCGTCTTTTCTAGCCTGGACATTTTTCGCTGATTTTATTGGAACATCAAGAACATCTTGCTCATGCAAGTCCGCAATGTGTACAGTACGTGCTGAGTGGGCTGCGGAAGCAACCTCCTCAGATACGTACGCTGTTACATTTGTAAAAAAAACGTTCTCGCCGTAGTTACGCGTAAATCGTAATTGCAGTGCAGCTCGCGAAAGAGTGAAACGATGTTTTGTTGCGCCATATTACAAGTTGTGCACAAAGTTTTGTGAAATGTGATCATTTCAGCATGCATCGCGTAATAATTAGACTACGCTTTACGGGTAGTTTCGCTGAACGTAATTTTTGTTTCACGGGCGCTCTTACAATAATGCGTCTTGCTCACAAAAGCGTGCTATCAGAGAGTATAACCTGCAGTATCGTTCAGCGATCCCTTTTGGAAGCTACCTGCGCGATTTTATTCTTGTAACGATGGTGCTTTACAAGCGAAATTGTGCTACTCTTAGTTAAGCCGGTTAGCTACGCCTGCGACGTAAAGGACACTGGCGCGAGTTCTGTTTACTTACGTGCCAATATATGTATTATGTGCAGCTGGATGCCTCTTGTCCAAATAAATTTGGGGACATCAAACACTGCAATGAAAGCACGAAATGCTGACCAGCTGTTGAGGAGCACCGTGCCATTTATTACCTTTTGAAGATGATATCTCGAAGGCGTGGATGCCATCAAATCACTAAAGCTTAATACTACGTTGAAAGTGGCAAAGCATGCTGATTGCTTGGGCTTGAAATCACTACCTTGCACTATACTTCGTCAAAGGAAACGCTCAAAGGTATGAAGTGCACCCCTACACAAAGCTCGTGCCTGCGTTCAACCCAGCTGCGTGTCACGCAAATTAGATTCGCAAAATAAATAGGTGGGCATCACACTGCAGAATACACGCAGTTAGTGTACTTACTCGCGCATTTTCACTCGGCTCCTGGTTTTTTTGCTTGAATCACAGTTATCCATTCGCGGCGAAGCTGAAAACACCACACCGGCACTATTTCCGTGGCGCGTCGTAATCGTCGCAGACAACGCTAATATCCTCTTGTTGCGCTGCTTGTTTTGGCATCCAAAGACGACGCAGTAGTGCCCAGACGAGCTCTTACACGCTGAAGCGGCGTGAACGGGTACTTTTTCGCACTTTAAAGCCTCAGAACTGCACCTTGCCCTGTTTACTTGGTGCAGCCCGCGCGCGCCTCGGCAGCCCGGTCAGCCCGGCGTCTGGGTGCGAGAGTATCCGCTCGGCTCGTCAGCAGCCTGGGTGCGAGACAGGCGTGCTCTGGTGTATAGACACTGCAATTAAACCCTAAGCGGAAGAAACGCTTATGACCGCATTTTGTATCCTCAGAAATAAAGACAGTGTTCTTTGGCAGAAAATTTTCTATTATATGCTGCCGTTCTCTCCTTATTAGCGATACATCGGATATTTTATCTCTAAAATGCCGCAGCGAAGCCAGTCATAGTTAAAAATAATGAAATGCCTATTTTTTATTTCCTCATAGCTTTCCTTCAGCCCTTAATCGTGACGTCATTATTATTTGTTTAAGGAAGAAAATAAATAAAATAGCAAACTCATACATCATTTCATAATATCAAATTTTATGTTGCAAGAAGTATTAGCACGCTACTGTTAAAATATTTTAAGAAAAGCGAAAATTCGCACTGCACGCAATAAAGGAACGTGCCTGTAGGCGCTTCCCTTAATTTTATATGGATGTTTGCCCTTGGTAGTGTTTCAATATAGCTAATAAAACGCGCATTTCCGAGCTGTAAAAGTCCACTTTTTATGGGTTCGCACTATGATCACTGTTTCGTCATCGTTTCTCTCTCATACTCCAGAATCAACAGCAATAAACGATCCGCGGAACTTTGCGAAGGCGCTTTAGGCACTGCTTCGCTGCTCACATGTAAAAAGTTACAGATTGCTGCTACCAGTGTGTCCTTCCTATAGCGCTCCTTGCGGCGAACAACTTTATGACATTAAGAAGGAAAGAAAATCGCGGCGTGCTGTCGCGATTATGAGCCAGATACGAATAACATTGCTGGATTACAACCCATTTCCATAACATCCTTGTATTTACACTTACGCTCTCCTTAAGGACGCCCTGCGACACTTTCAAATGCGATCGTTATATTTACAGCTTCCGACTCGACGCAATAAACATCGTAGTTGATAAGCCGTAAAACATGTAAGGCGCGTGCTTGCGCAAAATCTTACAGCGGGTTCGCGCGCAGAATACTGACTTTCCTATACTGAGTATAAGGGCTCCATAATGCTAACGCGGCGAACGCTTGACAGTAATCGCTTTTAAGTGACACCTCGTTTACAACCTGGCCGTCTTTTATTATATGTTCCTGAGGGGGGGGGGGGACACGGCTTAAGGTTATTACTTGTTATCAGGATGTGTAGTACAGCTATTGTTATAGCTGGGCGTGGCTTAATATGCGACAGACTTCGCAGCACTGTGTCACGAGCGTGAGCTTAAACTTCGGTGGTAACTTCATGTGATCACCTTGAGGTAATGAGCAATACGCCTCTCCTCAGTCCGGACAATGCAATGTCCTGCGTTACGTGACGCAGAGTTCAACAAAGAAGAGGACTGGGAGGAAGCCCTTAACAGCGGCGACCTTTTGGTTCAACTTCGGGCTGTCCAGAGGGCCTGCGAAAGGGCGGAGGGCCACGGTCTTCCGGTCCCTACGTGGGAGCGGCCCGCGACTGCTACGGATTTCCCCTAAAAGGGGGCGTTACAACGCAGTTCCTCAGGACCTGAATAAAGTTCTCTGTCTGTCTGTCTGTCATGTGATCACTAAGAGCGGTTTGATGACATCGCTTGAGTGCTAGAGTTATACGATCCGCTATAACTTTCTGAAGCAATATCTTGTTCCGATCTTCTTCCGCTCATGGCTCACCGGAAACATGTATCTCGTTTCCTTGTACAGATTGCTTATCGCTGAGACAAAAGAGCACACGTTGTTATAGTTCGCCAGTGCTATTGATTACGGCTACTTCTTCTGTTGGCGATAATAGGAAGTGGTAGGTAGCGGATGATATTAGGTTGTTCTTTTGTGACCTTAACTGTTCTTTACTGTCTGCGAAGGGCGGCAAAGTCGAGACCTGAGGTATCTCTTAATTAAAAAAAAAAGGGAAGCACGCGGTACTTCTTATTACTAACGTCTACAGCACGCGACGAAATTTCATTAGCCGCGAGATATATGGCCCTCGCAGCGATTATAAAATAGCGGATTATTTTTTGACGCGCTTTACGTTAATACTGGACAAGTGCGGCACAGTTATGTGAAAACGCCCGCCGTACGCTGAAATTGAATATAAAAATCTTGAATAGGTGCACAAATGACGGAGACCAGCAGTTACTTTCATAAACGCCTAACTCTCTAAACAATGCACGCTACGTTTAATAATATCGGGAACTCTGCGGTATGCAACATTTTTGGAAACCATGACCGCAATCGTAAACTGAATGGATGACGAGTGAAATTTTGAGTATTGTTTATACGATAGTACGTAATGGTGGCGTAAATTTTTGGTAATGCCGCGCCCCTGTCATCGCTTACTCATCTTACATTGAAATTTCCACTGGTTATGCGCATATATAACTGAATTGCTTTTGAACGCTGATTTCGTACAAGCCGTGCGTCGTAGTTGTGGGTCGGGCTCTGTCTCTATCTCTCTGACTGTAGTTTCTTTATTTTACTTTTTTTTTCAAAAGTGTACGCTGCAATTTGCTTTGCCGTCAGCGTGGTGCGGCCAAGTCAGACATACCTCGTCCTCTAAAGCCGTGCCTTCTTTGTACTCAAGGGTGTTTCTCGAGCGAATAATGAAAAGAAACAGAACACAAATTCTGAGTGTCCTGTTTTCCGAGGACTCGACGTCGACTGTGGGAAGATGCACCAGGTTTTCTACTTCATCCTATGTTTCCTACTTCATCCATCCATATAAAACAATGCGGTAGTGTTGGTACCCCATAGTTGTTCTCTTGGTTTCATTTTTTAAAAGCAAACTGAGAAAGAAAAATGAAGAAAGATGATAGAGAGATGACAGATAACCGTGATTCCTTCCGGCTCTGATATCCCTCGCAGCGAAGACCGTAAAATTGTTTTTGCATTAAGCTCGCGAATGTGTCGTCGAAAATGTCTGCCTGTTTGTTGTTCTTTTCTTTTTTGCTTTACGTCGCTCACTTGCGGGCATTGCAGCGCACGCATAAAGAGTCTGAAACACGAGGAACTATGAGAAATGCATATCCGCAATATCGATGACATATGCCGAAGTTTGCGCATGAAGAGCGACTTGAATCCGAGACAGACCGGCAGCACACATCGCCTCGGCGTCCTGTATAACGATCCCCTTCTGAATGCGCCCACGCTTTGGTATAGGCATTGTTGCAAGCATCGAGTATTGAGTGCTTCTTTCTTTCTTTCTTTCTTTCTTTCTTTCTTTCTTTCTTTCTTTCTTTCTTTCTTTCTTTCTTTCTTCTTTCTTTCTTCTTTCTTTCTTTCTTTCATACAGCTCCGTTTTTCACGGCTTCAATACGGATGATATTGGAGCGCTTGTCGAAATTCGTCCAAGAACGCCGAGTATGCTTTAGAAGAGGAAGGAAGGCTGTTCCTTCAAGCGCGAGCAGACTTCCGCATTTCAGTCTTACCACTATTAGACTGGAGAATAGGAAATAGCAAGGAGGAGGGAGGGGGGGGGGGGTTGAATGTGGATGCCTTGGCTTGCTGAACTGTCAGGAACTATATATATATATATATATATATATATATATATATATATATATATATATATATATAATATATATATATATATATCTATATATATATATATATCACAGAGAGGCACACGCAAGCCCGCACATAACTTGAATGTCAGGGCATGGTGCTCAGGACAGGCACAAGAAGTCAGAAACAGAGTAGTGTGCTACAGCCGTTCTTAATGCTCATCATTTGTTAGTTCTACGGAGGGTTGCATGAGAGATACCATGACGGAGCACTCTGGATTAATTTTTCACCGTTGGGGAACTTCAATGCACACCGAAATTGAGATGCATCAGAGTTGCCTCACAGCGCTTCCATCTAGAAGCGGCTTCGAATCGAACGCACGACCCCGCGCTCAGTATCCCAACGCCCGCA